>NC_092042.1:49115662-49330662 GCF_003086295.3 Arachis hypogaea | reverse complement strand
CTTAAACACATGTAAATAAAGGTTAAACTATACGAGAAACACTACGTAACATTTTTATACCTACCTAAAATAGTTATCAACAAATGAACAGTATAATGAGAACAGTAATACGTACTTTAATGCAAAAATATAAAATAAATCTACTAAATAAGCAGAAATATTATTATCTAGCGTTTCACAATAGAAATGAGAAAGAGAAAACTGAAAAAACTGGACGATTAGTGAACAGTACTTTCGATATCTTTTTTCTGATCTTCTCTTAATGTGTTTCTTCGTGAAGATCACTACAACAATATAGACTATTTTTTAGGATTATTATGTGTCAAAAAAATTAAAATTCGTCAAAAAAAAAAAACAAAATTTGACACTATTTTAACTGTGAAAATATGTTAATAAAAGTTTTGTCAAAAATAGTATTTTTGACATATAAGTAATTGTAAAAAAAGTTTAAATCTTATTTTGATAAATATTGGCCGTAAAAAATAATTTGTTAGAAAAATTTGAGAATATATTTTTTGTGATACTTATTAATCGTTAAAAATACTATTTATTTTGACACTTATTGACTATAAAAAATTCTCAATAAAATTTTTTAACAAAGAATGAGATGAGATCTTGAAACTGAAGAATAAACTGAGATTTTGAAGATGAAGAATGAGTAATATGATCCTAAATTGAGAGTATTGTGATGCCAAAATTGACGGAGCTCAACGAAGAAAAAGAATAATGGAGTAAGTTGAAAACAAATAAGTGTCAAAATTGAGGAGTAATTTTCTACAATCAAATTATTCATAAAAAACATAGAAAATTTGACATTTGTGATATTTGTCAAAAATATATATTAATTTTTACACTTAACTATGGCCGTTAAAAAAAACTATGTTAAAATAGTTCTTTTTTCTTGTAGTGGATTTCGAACGTAGATTTTAGATTTTCCTTCTGTTTTTGTGAGAGCGTCGTTTGAATTTTGAGCGTTGCAATTTTAATCGAGAGAAAAAAACTATTTTTCATAATAACGTTCGCGCCATTGAACAGTTGTGAGAATGCATGTTTATATGCACTCTGATATAAAATTTGTTTTTGTTAAATTTGGATCAACTTAGTTCAACTTAGTTACTAAAAAGATTTGTATATGTAATATGAGTAACATGATTGTAATATTATATACCTAGTTCGTAAGATAATTTATTGGTTTGTAAGTTGTGAAATTTTTTACTCTTGAGTCTTGAGTGTTTTTATTTTATTTTTGCCGGATATTTAGGTCTTGTTAAATATAACAAAATATTTACAAATGGATAAAAAGAACAACAATGCTAGAAAACCAACTCTATATAAGCCAAGAATCAGCTAACTGGTAAACCAGAGACATCGGTGACTTTAACCGGATGTTGCTACTGATAGGCACACGGATGTTTCTTTTTCTTATAAATTGGATGGTTTTAGATATGATTTCTATGTTTCATGTGTTACGCATTAATAAAACATAATTAATTATATAGAACCAACTAATGAATGATCAAAGTATCTGTTCTGTGATTCTCTCCTAATACTAGCGTATCTTTCCTCATGTTTTGAACGTGGTCAACAATAATTTAACAAATAAATTAAATTATAAATTAATAAAACTAATTATAATTAATTATGTTATTCTATTGTTGGCTGATTATTAGTTGTTCCATATACTTTTTCTAAAAAGTAAACAACTAATTATTGCGTCTACCCTTCTCGATTTGTAAAAGTTTAGCTTTTAAGTGCAATCATTGCGTCTGTTGATAAAATAATAAAGTTTCAGTTAATATGGTCTGCCAAACCGCGCTTTCAAAATTAACACTCATCAACTCCCAAATAATTGATATTAGTAAAATGACATAATTAACAATACAATATGATTAACTGGAATTGACACACGCACGTCATTCATTCAATTTTTAGTTAAGTTTGTTTTTACATCCATTACTTATTTACTTCTATTGTCATATAACTATAAGTATTTATTTCAGAAAATGTCACGTTATGTGAGATATTTAAAAGATATTCTTTTTATTATTTATAAAATGTATATTTTTTTATAAAATTAAAATAATATATATTTTAATCTATTTGATTAGAATACTTTTTAATAATCATTATAATTATATATAAATTAGTGTTTTTTATTTATTAGTTGATCCAAATAATAATAATAATAATATAAAATATTCGTCATTATTGCAATAAATTTTATTTATTTTTAGTTTTTATTATTAATCGTGAAATATACAACAAACTTTTAGTATAAATATTTTTGTAACAAGTTAAAAAATTTTATATCATGTAATAAATATTAAAAATAAATAAAATCTATTAAAATAATATTTTTATATATTACTATTATTTGAATCAACTAAATAATAATTGTTACATATATATACATATAATGATTATTATAGGACATTTTGGTGAAATAAAATAAATTGTTTGACATCATTTTAGTCTTGTAAAAAAAGAGAATGTACATTTTTAATGTTGTTTACGGTGAGAACGCGTTAGATATATCATATATGCCGTAAACAAGATGCATTTAATTTTGGTAAATTCTATTCGATCTTTTTTAAAATAATATGTAAATTATGTTTTATGATGTAAGAGCGGAACTTAGTTGAAATAATAGAGTCATGATTTTTCTCAAATTTTTTATAAAAAAATTAGTAGTATTTTTTTAAAAAATAAAAAAATAGTTCAATTGGTTCAAATACTTTATTATTAGTAATAGACTTAAAGAATAATTATATTTATAATTTTTTTAATATCAATATTATTGTTAAATTTTAATATTAAATTTTTTGTCTCTCTAAAATTTTGTTTCAAATTCCACCGTTGTTATGATGTGTCACATCTTAATTGGATATTTGCTTTTAGTTTGAATTACTATCTTAATCATAGCTAGATTATATTGTAATTAAATTTTTAAAAGGGGTAAATATATAATTTATTAAAAGATTAGAAACCGATTGTTTTAATTCCAAATCACGTTAACGTAGGCCCTAATCTTAAATTCATCCTTGTTCTCTCTCAATGTCACTCAGCAACTCTTCCTCACCAGTCAACCTCTCCTAAAGTCTCGAATAGCCAAACTCCAGAATCCAAAAGTCATGATTGCTTGCTCCTCTGATTTGTCTCGCTAGCTCTGGTGTGTCTCTAACACTACGCCGTCGCGTCTGTGACTCCCCTGCTATGCATCGTCGTGTCTCCTTACTCTGGTGCGTCTCTAGTCATCGCGTCCTCGTCCATCACTGCTATCACCCCTGGTCAGAGTTTGCTTCACCGTGCTTTGACAAGTTAGTTTTTTCCCTTCTTTGCGTTCTTGAAACTCCCTATCAGTTTTTCTTTAGTTATTCAGTTGGCTTATAATTTGATTACAATCAACGAGGTGGTGCTGCTTGGGAGGAACGACGAGGATGAAGAAATAAGGGAGGAGCGAAAGGCCGAAAGTCATTACAAAGGGTTAGAATACATCTTCTGAAAATAATGTAAAAAAAAAAGTCATGTTTCTATTTTTAATATTTTAAAAAGTTGTATAATTACACATTTTAAAAATTAATTTAATTATAAAATAGTTTAACTATAATTAACCTAATAACTAATTAAAAAGTAACACATCAAAGTTACATGCTACTTTACAAAGAGTATGTAACATTTACTTTTAATTTTTTTAACATATAAACGGGATTGATAATTATTTTATTTAAAAAAAATTCCAATATCAAAAGTACATAAAAATCAAACTAGGTTCAAAAGTTTAACAGTTTATTGGAATTTAATTAAAGTTAAATTGAATATAATAAAATAATATATTTATAATAAATATATATTTTTTTAAAAAATTATTTATGCTTTATTAGTTTAAACCAATTAACGAGTAAAATATTGAATCAATTTATAGATTTTTGATCCAGTTTTTCAGTTTTTAACTGATTTATTGATAACTAATTTCTGTTTTAATTAGATCGATCTATTGACTAGTTCCTAAATTCAATTCAATTCTAAGAGCCATAATAAGAATATAAAATTCAACTATTTCTGTCTCTTTAATTTACCTACTATAAATGTTTATAAAATACTCAACTCTTATCACGTAAATAGCTTTTCTCAAAAGGTATTTTTTGTGGTCTGGTCATAAAAGATATACTTAGTTTGCTTCCATTAGGTTACAAAGCTTTTTAAAAAGATTGGATTTAATTTTCTTTTTCATCTTAGCTTTTATATATATAAAAAAAAAACATTGAATATTGTAATTTGAACTAGTTATAGATATATAAAAGTTCAGTAATCGTGCACAAAGCTTTGTTTATTTTTTTTCCCCTCTCTTTACGGTTGGGAAAGGAAAGAATGAAGAAAAATGCTTCATTAGTCTTTGTGTAAAGGTCTTCAAGCCGTACAAAATATTACTAATAATTTATTTTTCTTTAAGAAGGTGTCCATTAATACATGTCATTTAAAACTGCGTTCAGTGAACATTTCATAGAAAAGTAAGAAAAAAGAAATAAAGCAAATATGTTTAATGGGGTATGACAATGGACTTTTATTTGGACTTAGAAAGGAAAGTTATTTAATTAAACTAAACGGCTTTTGAAAGTAGGTTGTTATGAGTTAGTTATTTAGAGGAGTCATTTCTCATATTGACTCCAAGGGTAAAAAGAATAGGGCACACAGTGAGAAACCCTTTTGCCAATTAGTGAGGAATTTTTCTTTTTCTCTCTCTTTATTGTTCTTTTCCCCCTCCAAGTCAATGCATTAATAGTATCACATGTGAGGAGAGTCCATGTTGTGTTTGTTAGAGGAAGAATACATTATCCATATCAAAATACATATAAAATGTGTGATGAATGATTAAGTTGTTTTCCCACTTGGCAAGTTTTTTCAAAATGCATTTCCAACTTAGGTTCATCAATAATTTCCAAAGACAAAAAAAGGGTTATGGGCATTTGGATTTGCCCTGCCTAACACGTATTTCAGTTGGGGTCAACCATTATATATGGAATATACCTTTGGGAACAGTCCAATAATAGTTATTGAAATGCTCTAATCAAACAAAAATGTAAACTCGATGCAGCTTGTGATTTGGGTTGGGAATCACAAGTGTGTTTTTTTCAGTTAAAACTTTAATTTTATTATATTAAAATTCAATTAATTTGATTTGGGCATTAAGAGTTCCAACATTTTTCAATTATATATTTATATATTAATTTTTATTTTTGTTACACATGAAAACGATATATATATATATATATATATATATATATATATATATATATATATATATATATATATATATATATATATATATATAAAGAATTTATATATATAAAGAATTTTTTTATAGATTATAATAATATCTTAATATTTTATTAATATTAAAATATAAACTAATTTTTTAATATTCGACACAGATACTAATAAAGGGACATAGGAATTTTTTTCGACAATAAATTCCACAATACATCTGATGATGCGTACGCATCCATGTATTTGTAAACAAAATATTCATTTTCTTCATGTAATTATCTCCTTGTTGATACTTTTTTCAATCTTCAAGATCACTAAATAATGACATTATATTAATTAATTAATTAATTAATTAATTAAAATAATTAATTAATTAAAATAATTAATTTTAATATTACCGATGACCATAATTTCGGTAATTAATTTTATATTATATTAAATTATTGATGGCTTGGAAATTGGTAAGAAATGGTGTCGGGCGCATGCCACTTGGCACCAAGGTGGTGTGAAACTTTATCAACGGCATTGACGGTGGTAAATTTAATTCTCGAAAAAGTTTTTAAAAAATTAATTTTAACGATAGCGTCCCTTAATTACCGACCCCAGGCCATTGGTAACTCGGTCTCATCACGCACTTTTGTATTTGTGAAATAAAACTTTCTTCCAAGTAGTCTATAGAGAAGACTCCATGCTACTAATCGAAGTCTCAAAATGATCCCTAAGAACTGAACTATATGGTGATATTGTTAACACGTTGAAGGAAGAGCGCGATATAGCCCTACTCAAACAACAATGTATGCAATTTTTTCATTCAATAAAAATATAATAAGAAGATCAAACCACAGATGTTCAAACAACGAGACCTTATTTTGAGGATGACGAAAGAAGTTAGAAAACCATCGAGCTAACGCAAGCTTGCCGCGTCATGGGAAGGACCATTGTGAATTCAAAGTGCGCTTAGAAAGGACGCCTACTCACTCCAGGCATTGTGTGAAACAAAATTACCTGGTACTTGGAAAATTTCTTCACTTCATTTGTTTCATAGTTATTTTTATTTGTAAAAACATATGTTAGAAGATACTCTTTTTCCTACTTATAAGTTTTCCGTCCAACACTGAATTTTGCTTAGAGGAGTTTTAACGAGGCTTTTCACCCTAGACTTCCCTCAATGGTTGGTGCCTTTCAATAAATTATAATTTTGTATTTTTTTTTAAATTTTACACATTATACTTTTACTTGTTATGATGCACCATTTCAATCCCTAGGACAAGAGAACCAACACCAAAATGTTGGATATCAAAATCAATGTATATAAAACGGATTCAAACTTATAGTCAAAATGATATAAATATCCAAACTAATAACTACAAATCAGAGCTAGTACATCAATACACGGTCAAATATAAATTCAAATCGATCATATAAATCGGATACAGTTCAACAAAACACAAATATCCAAAGTACTAAACTACTTTAAACATAAACAATTCAATAACACAAGACATAATCAATCATCCTTTTCAAATACAGTGGTACTAACACAAGACATAATCAATCATCCTTTTCAAATACAGTGGCACTGTCATTCCCTCCCTTTACAAGGCCATCATCATCGACAAGCTTTGTCATTAATGACAACCTTGGTAACATCTATTGGTTCAACATTTGCTTGTGGGATGAGCACCTTGATCTAGCTCACAGCTCAATGAAAGTCCTATGACACATTTCATACACCTCATTCTCCAACTCCAGAATTCGGGTAGCCATTTTTCATTTTTGCACCCCAACTTCTTTCAATTGCTCTTCCAAATTCTGATGTTAACTCCTAACTTGTGTCAGCTCCTCAGCGTTAGACTTGATAGCTCCCACTATAACAAAAATCACTTTTAGTGGTAAATTTTTAGTAGTAATAACATAATGGCCACTATATATCTTATTTAACTTATGCTTTTACAATAATTATATATTTTTCAATATTACTATACCTTATAATGACAATTATATACTTTTAGTGACCATTAAAAAGGTCTTTACTAGCAAATATATAATTGTCGCTAAAATCTTTTAGCAGCAAAGCATAAGACAGCTAATATCTAATTGCGGTGAATATATTAATGACTATTTTTATTACTGCTAAAAGCAAAATAAATGGCCGCTAAAAAAAATTTCTCAGTAGTGTCCTAACATGTTAGCTCATCACTTTCTTCTTCTTTCAATGACTTAGACAAGTTTTGCACCGCCTTAAGATCCCCCTATCTCCTTCAACAAAGCCAATTCTCAATGCTGCCAATAGAAAGAAGTCATGCGCCAATAATCTACAATATTGGTTAGCAAATTCTCAATGCTGCCAATATGAAAGATTTTGTTAGACTAAATAAATCTATAACCCATTGACTAACAAACACAACATTGGTTACTTGTAAATATTGGCTAACTCTAACATCCCCAACATCATTTATGAGGTTTATACCCATGAAGCTACCTTTGATTTTCGTAAGTAGCAATGACCTCCTAAAGACCCACTTCTTGTCCTCCTTCCTTAGCTTGCAACACATTCACAGACTTTTCCTTTAACTCAGCAACGTTTGTCTTTCTCTTTTTCATAACCACCACTTTCATCTGTGCCACTTCCAGGCCGGTGTCTCGGTCCACATTGGTACTCTACCCTTCCTTTTTGTTTTTCTTTTTCCTATTAAGAATGTCTTTCAAACCATTCATGTTATGCGTTGGCGCTTTCATAGCTAAACACCAAGATAAAACATCCATAACTGACAAGCAAAAATACAAAATGCCAATCCATGCCTATAAACCTGGTTACCTATATGATCCTTAACAAATAGCCTATCCACCCTAACTCTCAATAGCTCGGTGATCGATAATAAGTCCCCTGAAGAAATAGTTGAAATAAGGAACACCAACATTCCCTCATCAAAATCACTCCTAACCTCAACATTTAAGATTTGATTTAGCGCAAAACACCAATAAAGAGAAAACCTTTCATGTAGGAACTCATCCAAATAAAACAAAAAATCTATCACCTTAGACTAACCTTCATATAATGCAAACCTAGAATGACTAGGGTAACTACTCAAGTTCACCTACAAACCCCTTTTGAACTTCCTTTGATTGAAAAATTGAAAGAAAATCCCTAAGAAAGGAGCATAATCTAAATATTCCATCAAGCACTCAAACTCCCACACAAAGGTCTATGAGTTGCGATGCAATTGTAAAGGAGCACAATTCATTTGAATTAAAATACCACATTGACAATAAAAAAAGAAAACCATACATTTAAATCAACAAGGATGCACATGTATATGTAAAAATACAACCAATCTCCCTATTTCTCACAAAATTTATCACCCTCACCACACGGAAGGAACTCAACATTAACCCTCTACCATCCCTCACCCAATTCGTAGTGCTCAGATGAACTAGTGTTCCGAATCACTAAAAAGCAAAACACGACTCTTTATGTCTACATTCACCTAACCATAAGGGTTACCTCGTACAACCACACTCATCTCCTTATCCTTTATCATCCATAATGAAAATAAGAAGAGACACTAGAGAGAAGAAGACAACAACACAACATGAAATTAACAGTGAACAAATAATGTAGGAAAAACCTTTTAAAAAAGACAAAAAAAGGTGAGGGGCTAAGCTTTTTTATTCATCCTTTTACCAACTTAAAAACTTAAGAATGTTGCTATTGAATTGTCAAAATCTGAACATTACTCACGATAGTATTCTTATAGCACTTTTCAAGGAATAAGAATAGTTCACCTTCCCCTACTAATGCACGTTAGGTGCTATTCAATTTCTAGTCATTCAATTAAGAAAAATTCCATATACCAACACTAACAGACTTGATTTCATCATAATACATGCCTAATTATCACTTCAATTTATTGTAGCAATAAATTTCTTTCTCAATATTTATAAAAAACAAAGCTCTACATTTTTATTATCTAGTTTTACAAAATATTCAACTTGAACTTGGGGACTCCTCCGCACTCCGTGTTATACCTTGACCACATTATTACATCACCGAGTTATACGACTGGTGCGTGCTGGATCATCGGTTAGGAAATCTCTTTCTCCCAAAGAAGAAGAAAAGATGGAATTTAACGTTGCATGTATAGTCCCAACCGATAAGGCGACTCACAACCAAAGTTTAGATCAAATGTGTCACAATTTAAAAACAATTAAATCCAGGAGTAGAATCCCGAGTTGTCTCCCAAGGATTAGTGACCACAAGTGCACAATTTCGGTTGTGATAATCAAGAGGGTTTTCAATAAAGAAACAAGTAATTAAAGAAATAAAAGAACAATCCAAAATTGCAATTAATAAACTAACAAAAGAATTAAAGAACTATGTATGTAATATGAACAAGTAAGATGTAAAAGAGATTGATGTATATGTGTGTGTGATTCAAAGCATAAGTAGAATCTTGGCTTGGGATGATCTAGGAAATTCTTTCCTTGTTGTAACCACAAATATGACAATTATGATGGATTAATCTCACTTAGTTAATTAACCCTTAACATCGAAGAGTAGGTCAAGTGAGTATAATTGTTCTTAATCCACAAATCCTAACTCACTTACTAATTGCCTTAGCAAAAAGTTACCGTTAGTGGAAACAAGAGCAATTAACAATCCAAGAATTATCACTAAATTTTGGACATTACAACTCTAGTAACCCATATGCTCATGTCCCCCAGGACAAGAGGTGGAAATTTAACCCATAATCAAAATTGACATTTCCCCAAACACTTGGTAGGCATAAACATAAAACATGGAAAAATTGAGAAAATACTTGAAACTATGAGCAACAAAAGATCAAAATCAACAATAGTAACTCAACCAAGCATATAACAATCATCAATCATCAAACTCATCAACAAGAAATCAAAATTGCAAAAAGCATATATATTAGCCATATGTCCTTAACTACAAGAAAGAGTATGAAAATTGTAGCTATAAAAGGAAGTAGTTAAGAAATACTTACAATGGAGGCAAGCAAAAATCCAAGATAAAAAATGGAAATAGCACTTGGAATATAAACCCTAATGGAAATCCTAAGAAATTTGAGAGAAAACTTAAGAGAAAAACTAAAACTTAAAGCCTCATAAAACTATCTAAAACTACTCCTAATGATATGCTATGTTTCCTCAAGTGTTGCCCTTCTAATATGAGCTCTAGGCCATCAGATTTAGGCCTTGAAAAACCCTAAAACACAAGCCACGTGACTTTTTAATAAAGTCACGCGCTAGTACCTATGCGTACGCACATGAAGCTGTGTGCATACACATTTTGTGATGCTTTCCTCCTTTATTTCTTCATGTTTCCTCCCTCTTGCATGCTCCTCTTCCATTTCTATCAATCCATTCCTACCTATTACATCTGAAATCACTCACCAAAAATATCAAGGTATTGAATGGAATGCAAATGGGATAAAATTGATCAAATTAAGCATAAAAGAGCATGTTTTCACAATCAAGCATAATTTAGGAGAAAAACTCAAAAGTATGCTATTTAAGGAAATAAGTGTAGGTTTATATGATGAAATCCACTCAATTCCAACAAAAAATTATCATCAAATATGGATTCATCAATTCTCCCATACTTAAACACTAGCATGTTCTCATGCTAATCACAATCAAAGAAGATGAATGAAAGGGCAAACAACTTATTCAATGTTCTAACTATATGCATACAACTATCCTAGATATTACCTACTCATATCTACTTTAGTGAAATTTGGCAAAAATAAATCATGAAATTCCAATCAATCCCAAGCAAGTCTTAAGACCAAAGAAAAGAGTCAATACAATATGATCAATATCCAGAGATTTGAATTGAGATTTTCCAAAAACTAACCAACAAGTTGCAAGAAGATGCAATATAAGAGATAAGAACATAGAATTGAGCGATCGAACCCCTCACCGGATGTGTATTCACTCTAATCGCTCAGTGTTTAGGGCTTAATCACTCAATTCTCCTTTAATCATATTTTTCAAAGATTTGCAAGTTATCTAACAATCAACTAATACTTGATGCATGAAAGCAAATATTATGAGGTCTTCGGAGGGTTGTAATGGGGCTAGGATTAAGGTAAGATTAATATGGTTAAGTGGACTTAGTGAATTAAATCTTTGATTAGCTCAAGTGTCCCACCTAATCCTATATCAACATATGTACACATAACTAAACACCCTAACTTCCCATTTATCTCCTATCTCATATCCACTTATGTATTTCCTTTCCAATAAACACACATATGCACTTTTTACTTCGCATCATTTTCATTTTTTTTAATTGCAAACAAAATATGTACAGCAATATTTTTCTTTTTGTCATTAAAAAGAGATACATATGCTTCAAGTAGTGAATGCATGAGTGTTTACCCAACTTTCTAAATTTTTCACAATGAAATCCCAAAGTGAACTTATTACCCATGTTTTCCCAAAAATCCCCCTATACTTGAATGACACACTACTCAACCCAAACTAATCAAAGATGTAATTCATGGACATTAATAGTTTTTCACTTAGGGAGAATGATATGCTTTAATTTAGAACAAAGAGAAATTAAAAGGCTCAAAAGTGGGTTACAAAGGTAAATATAAAGGTTGGCCATATGGGTTAGTAAGTTCAATTTCAAAAATGGCCTCAATCATACTAAATGCATTCAAACACCAAATTTAGAGCATAAAGATTTAAGCAAATCTAAGATCACAATAAAAGAGGAGTATAACATACAAGAACAAACTTTGTAGTTGAAAATTTGCAACCATATAATTAAGGCTCAAATCTCACTAAATATGTTGTTCTAGCTCTTTTCTATGTTTCATGAAAAAGGATATTTCAAATAAGTTGAAAAATAATTTTTTCAATTCAATCAATGGAATGCCCTAAGAGAGATTTGATGAAAATTTCTTGTTATTTTACCAAACTTATTTACTCTACCATGCAACATGCAAAGGCAAATATTCGTTATCATAGAACTATAAGCAACTAAAATATATACAAGAAACCAAGCAAAGTGCAATAAGAACAAAAGTGCAAAAAAGAAAGAAACTAGAAGGTATTGCCAAGTGTCTAGGAAGAGAATTTTACCCCTCCAAAGTTGCCATTCCTCCCCCACACTTAATCAATGCACGGTCCTCCGTGCATGCGCATAATCCGGGAGATAAAGATCTAGAGGGCTCCACCTTCAACTGGTGGGCACTGGGGGCATGGGTTGATTATTTTTTCCATCCGCCTCCACAACTAGCTCAGGTGAGGCTGTGGGAATTGGGCCGGGGTCTCTTTCTTCTAGTCTTGCCGTCACCCATTCGAAACGCTTGTGCTCAAGACGCTTCATGTGGTGGATATCATGCAACATGTCTTGGAAGATGTCTGGAAGAGACCGGAGAAAAGGTAGCAGAGTTGATGAAGTCTGTGGTTTTGATGATGATGGCTCAGGTTCTTTCCTCTTGGAGGATGTCTTCTTTGTGGACCCATCCAAATCTCCACATGGAATGAATTGGTTATCAATTGGGATCTTGAACATGATGTCCGTAGGTCACCTCTCTACCTTGCTCTTTTTTCAAGCTTGGAATATTGGAGGTCGGCTCTTTGATTTGCAAAGGAGTCTAGTTCCTCGCTCCGATGATCAGAGGGACATGGAGGATCATTCTCTGGGTCCACCGGTTGTGGAACCGGCGCTTTGCCTTTTTTGCGCATCCTAAAAAGGAGAGATAAAAGAATAGATTTCAAGATCATATGGTAACAACGAAACAAGGACAACGAGGAAGCACAAACAATGTAAAGAAAAATTAAGATGCTTAATTGAGAAGCTTTTCAAAATAGTGTGATTTAAGAGATAACAATGTGTGCATTCCAAGAGTGCGCGTGATTAGAACGCACACATTAGCCGGTTAAAACGGTAATCACACTATTAAACAATCAAAGCTCAATGCTTCTCAATCAAGTGATTAAGTTGCAAGTGTAGAGAATTAAGATGCAAGCAAACTTAAACAAACACAAGATGACTTAATTGAATTCTTTGAGGAAATGGGTATTAGGGTTGTGGACATGAAAGCTCATTATTAGAAAGGTGCACAATAACAATAACCATTCAAGCAAAGTGGAACATCACTTGTTCATTCGCAAGATGTGAGAATCACATAAACAATGTGCTTGAGATAAAGCAAAAGATGGTTGATGAAATAATCAAAATAAGAGCACTTGTGATGTGATTACTCTAAGTCAATTACTATGATGAACAATGTATACTCTAATTCAATCAAGCAATGCATTCATAGACAAGTCACCCAATAACAATGAAGCAAAGTCATGTAACTCATGGGTGTTTGACACTTCAAGTTCAAGAAACAAGGAAATGCATTGATAAATTTAAGTTGATCATCATCAAAAATCATATTTAAAGTTGCACAAATCATAGAATATGCCAAATAAGAGATAAGTTGAGTGCATATGATGGCCATTTCATATGAATCAAGCAAAAATTTCACTTAGGCATTTCATCGAACACTTAATGTGCATTGTGCAAACTTCTCACATTTAAGCACAAATTCAATAAAAAACAACCCAATAATTTAGAAATCAAACACTTGCAATACAAAGATAATTAAACAAGGCAACAAACTTAATCTAATGCATTCAATTAAATTTAAACAAGCTCATAAATTAACATCAAAAGAAATAAAAACCTGAAAATAAGAGAATGTAGAATGCAAGATGAGAAGGTGAACAGTAGTACTTGTGATAGTCACTACGAGATCACGGCAATTAGCTTCGCTGAAGACACACCGGAGCTCTACAGAGGACGGGGAAGCTCACCGGTGGAAGGAGAAAGTAAAGAGAAAGAGAAGAAAGAAAAGAAGAATTAAGAGAGAAAGAGAGAGAAAGAGAGGGGGCGGCGGCAGGCGCGGCAGCGGCAGGGTCGCCGGAAGGGGTCTGGGTAGAGTGGCGCAATAGCAATGGAGGGAGAAGAAAGAAGGAAGCTGCTGGCTTAACAGGGTTTTCTCCCTGATTAACGCCCAGATCGACGAGTGTACGTACGCACACAGGTCTGTGCGCATGCACAAGAAGCGAAACAGAGGGGATGCGGATGTACAAGGTGTGCGAGCGCTTCTAGCAGATGGTGTGTAACGATTTGTGCGGACGCACAAAGTTGTGCGCTCGCACAGATGACTGAATCTCTCTTTTCCTTTTTTTTTTCCAGATAACTTGGGGATGGGTCATGTGTGCATGCACACACAGATCCGTGCGCACGCATAGGAATAAAAATGGATAGGGGTTCATACGCATAGGGCATGCCAACACTCCCAGCAGAAGGAGTGTAAGGGAGTGTGCGTACGTACGCACAAGGGTGTGCGCACGCACAGGACGTAAAATACAGGGGGGCTCCCATGCACAAGTTGTGTGAGTGCTCTCAACAGAGGATGCACAAGCTAGTGTGCACGCGCACAGGAGGGTGCGCACGCACAGAGCGCAAAATATAGAGATTATGTGCGTACGCACAAGGGTGTGCGCACGTACAATGCCCTATTTTTCCAAATTTTTTTTCTCAAATTCTGAGGTATTAAACCTTAGCTCAACCAAAATTTCTACCCCAAACATACAAACATTCAAACATTCATGACCCATATTCAAATTAACCTTCCTAACTCAAAAATTAAACTAATCCTAGGTGATCCAACATAACAAAAAGCAATTAAGTAAAAAATATAAAAAAAAAAGACAAGGTTAGAACAATGTTACCATGGTGCGGTGTCTCTCACCTAGAACTTTGATTTAGCGTCCTAAGTTGGATGTGCATGGCTTCAATGATCAAGATTTGGGACCTCCCCAAGGAGGAAGATCTCCAACTCCTTGGCATGCTTGGGTTGTGTGTGGAAAGGTTTTACCCTATGACCGTTAATTTTGAATGTAGTTCCTCTGATAGGGTAAACCACCTCAACCACCCCATAAGGCTTGACATCCACCACTCTAAAGGGGCAATCCCACCTAGATCTTAACATTCTAAACATTAATCGCAACCTTGAGTTGTACACAAGCACTTCATCACCTATCTTAAAGCTCTTCCTCCTAATATTTTAGTCATGGAATGTCTTGGCATTTTCCTTATAAAACTTAGAATTATCATATGCCTCTAGCCTAAGACATTCTAATTCCTTCAATTGGAGCTTACGTTCCGTTCTTGCTCCTTTTAAATCTGGATTGCAATGCTTCATCGCCTATATGCCTTGTGATGAATCTCAACTGGAAGATGACAAGGCTTCCCAAAGACAATGCGAAAGGGACTCATTCTAATTGGGGTCTTGTAGGCGGTCCTATATGCCCATAAAGCATCATCCAATCTAAAACTCCAATATTTCCTTTGTGGATTAACCACATTTCTCCAAGATTCTCTTGATCTCCCTATTGGATACTTCTGCCTGCCCATTAGTTTGAGGGTGATAGGCTGTGGAAACCTTGTGAAGAACCCCATATTTTTCAGTAACGCCTCAATTTTTCTATTGCAGAAATGGGTTCATTGGTCGCTCACAATTGCTCGTGGCAACCCAAATCTATAAATAATATTGTTCCTTAAAAATGAAGCAACCGTATTAGCGTCATCACAACGGGTAGGAATTGCTTCCACCCATTTTGAGACGTAATCCATGGCTAGCAAAATGTAAACAAACCCATTGGAATTTGGAAATGGCCCCTATGAAATCTATGCCCCAAACATAAAAAATTTCACAAAAAAATCATCAGTTGTTGGGGCATTTCATCTCTCTGTGAGGTATTTCCAGATTTCAGGCATTGATGACAGGATTTGCAAAATTGGTTGGCATCCCTAAATAAAGTAGGCCACCAGAATCCGCAGTCTAGCACTTTCCTTGCCGTTCATTGTGGGCCAAAGTGACCTCCACTCTCAGATGAGTGGCAAAATTGAAGGATAGACTGAAATTCAGATTCCGGCATACACTTCCTAATTACTTGGTCCACCCCACGACTCCACAAATGTGGATCATCCCAAAGATAATACTTAGCACCAATCATTAATTTATCCTTTTGATGCTTAGAAAAGAGGGGAAGGGGGAATGCGACTGACCAAATAATTGGAAATTGGGGCAAACCAAGGGGTGCTTTGGGATATTGCTTGCAAGGTGTCTAAAGGGAATGAGTCATTGATAGGAGTAGGATCCGAAGTTAAATGTTCAAGCCGACTCAAATGGTTTGCTATCAAATTTTGGGACCCACTCCTATCTTTGATCTCCAAATCAAATTCTTGCAAAAGTAATATCCACCTAATTAGCCTAGGCTTTGACTCCTTTTTCTTCAACAAATATTTCAAAATGGCATGGTCTGAATACACCACCACTTTAGAGCCTAGCAAATAAGGTCGAAACTTATCTAGTGCGAAAACAATGGCTAAAAGCTCTTTTTCGGTAGTGGTGTAATTCGATTGGGCTAAATCTAAAGTTTTTGAAGCATATGCTATAGTGTAAGGAGCGTTACCATCGTGCTGTACTAGCGCAGCACCTACGGCATGATTCGAGGCATCGCACATGATCTCGAAAGGTTGGTTCCAATCTGGGCCTCGCATAATAAGGGTTGTGGTCAACGCATCCTTCAATTTGTCAAAAGCCTTTTTGCAATCCTTATCAAAATGAAATTCTACATCCTTTTGAAGTAGACGAGAGAGGGATAAGGCAACTTTGCTAAAATCCTTAATGAAACGGCGGTAGAAACCTGCATGACCAAGAAAGGAACGAATATCCCTCACCGAGGAGGGGTAAGGTAGGCTTGAAATGACATCAATCTTAGTTAGGTCGACAAAAATTCTGTCTCTAGATACAATATGACCCAATACTATGCCTTGCTTCACCATAAAGTGGCATTTTTCAAAGTTCAATACACGGTTGGTAGTGGTGCATCGTTCTAGTACCCTAGCTAAGTTTCCTAAGCAATCATCAAAAGAACTACCAGAAACACTAAAATCATCCATGAATACTTCCATGCAATTTTCTAAAAGATCCGAGAAAACACTAGTCATGCACCTTTGGAACGTTGTCGGTGCATTGCATAGGCCAAACGACATTCTTTTATATGTAAACGTTTCAAAAGGACAACTGAAGGTAGTTTTCCTCTGATCTTCAAGAGCTATATAAATTTGGAAGTATCCAGTATATTCGTCCAAGAAGTAGTAATGAGATTTACTTGCCAAGCGATCCAACATCTGATTTATGAATGGCAACAGGTAATGATCCTTCCGCGTTGCTTGATTCAGACGACGGTAATCAATGCACACCTGCCAAGCATTTTGAATCCAGTTTGCAACAAGCTCTCCATTCTCCATTTTCACCATGGTTACTCCGGATTATTTTGGCACCACTTGGACCGGGCTCACCTACTCACTATCTTAGATGAGATAGATGATGTCTGCTTCTAAGAGGCGAGTTACTTCTTTCTTGACTACATCGAGGATTGTGGGGTTCAACTGTCTTTGTGGTTGGCGGATTGGCTTAGCACCCTCTTTCAAGAAAATTCTATGAAGGTATACTTAAGGGCTTATTCCCATAATGTCACTTAGGCTCCATCCAATCGCCTTCTTGTATTTCCAGATAACTTCAAGAAGTTTTTGTTCCTCTTTATTGGAGAGATCGGTTGCAATTATCACTGGAACTTTATTGTCCTCATCAAGAAATGCATATTTAACATGAGGTGGAAAGGATTTCAAATCTTCCCTTACTTCTTGGTGTGGTAGTCTATCACTACAAGAAAAAGGCGCATTTGTAACAAAAAATATTGTTACAAAACGTCGAAATTTTGAAACAAAAGTTTTTTGTAACAAAAAAAGGGTTCATTGCAGTAAGTCCCGTTACAAAAAATTTTTGTAAAGAAAAATGGAACTGTTACAATTCAATACCATATTTTGTAACAATTTTTTCTGATACAAAAAACCAGAAACTGTTACAAAAGTGATAACAAATTTTGATCTTGAAGGTATTTTTCATGACAGTCAATTTTTTTCCTATCAAAAAATTTTGTTACAAAATGTAACATGATTTTGTAACATTTTTTTTCTTTAGTTACGAAGGCAAATTAATTATTTTGTAACAACTTTTTTTTATTACATGCATAATTTACTAAATTATTTTTTAAATTAACTAATATATTAACGATTTTAATAAGCAAGTTTACATGTATATAATATGCAAAAACATACATAAGTCAAACAAGATCCTTTTAGCTAAAATTGTCTTGAAACAAAATAACATTAGCTAGTGAGTACATTGATTAGTTCAACCAAAACATAAAAGTTCTAACATAAAAGTTCAACCAAAACATAAAAGTTCTAACATAGATTAGTGTCTCTATGCATCAAAACATTCTCGAGCCCTCAAAGTAGCATATGGTCACCATTTCAGTACTCCTGTAAATAAGAAAAACCAAAACAAAAAAGTTAGAAACAAGATATAACACTAATTATAATTTTCCACTAAGTTTTATCCAAAATATTTAGAAAAATTTCGGCAGAACCTCCCCTAAAACTTGGATATTTCCACCGTCCACGGTTCCAACAAACACAACCAATTCACAACTTATGTCTCAGCCATACCCAACCAAATTTATCAAACCAAATAATAGGACATTTGTCATTTTTCAACCATGACACAAGTAAAATGTGATAAATAGATCCATATACAAATTAAAGTATACTAATATAAAATGGGAATCATCTATGAAAATGTATTAAAACCATAAGCAACTTTAGGAGTACCTTTAGGGTCTAGTTTGTTTCATTGTCAAAGCACGCTATGAGAGAGTTCACAACAGCTTGTTGAGCTTCCAATTGAGCTTTCACTCGAGCTTATTCTTCCTTTTGGCGTGTTTATTCCTTTTTAAGTTTTTCTTTGAGCATATCTATTTCCTTTGTTAGCTCCTCACGGTCTTGTATTGCCTCTTGAAGTTGTACTTGAATCCTTAACTTAGATTTCTAAGTCTTTATGCCATAACCTAGCATCACAGCGACTATCACTTTTAAAGGGCTCTATGTAAACTAAATTCCAAGGCGGTTCTCTATAACTCCACAATACAAACTATCCTAATTCAATGCATTGTAAAAAATACAAAATCAATAACAAAATTGAATTAATATTTCTTCTATGTTAATAATGATGATGTAGTTATTTAAGAAAACAAAAAGTATCAAAATCACCAAAAAAATTGCAAAAAATAAAATCAAAATAATAAGGCACTAGAGTAAAATAATAAGGCACCATAGAATTGTCAACTTTCTGATAAAACATAATTGAAACAACAGAAATTGAAAGTGTCAAATAAAATGCTTGGACATACTCAAGAACATGATAAAAGAAGAGTTTGCTAACAGGCTTTCGTCTAAACTCAACAGCCTACACCACCAGGCAACAATCACAAAGATAATAATGACACCTAAGAATTGTACCAAGATAATCAATTAAAATATTCAGCAGATTTGTCTGATCATATGATTAACAAATATAAAATGAACAAAGAATATGAAACAATGACTACATATGAGATTTCTGCATGGGTTTTAGTTGTATATAGGGTAATTAAATCCATACCTCTGGGCTTTCTAGATATTGACCTTCAGACAAGAAATCTACAACTTCTGACTTAAGAAAACAGTTAGTGAACCTGCACATTTTGTGAAATCTGTCCTTGCTCTCATCAACATTAATCAACTCAGATTTCACACCTTCAACCTCATTCATCTTATCCCGATCTTCAGTATTGCTAACCTATTGTGTTAACCAATTAATTAATTTTGGTAACTGTAATAACAGAAAAACTCAAAGCTGCCAAGTAATATTGATAAATTAATTAATTCACTAAATGTATAACATCCCATGCAAGCTTAAGCATTATTGATAATTAATTAATTCACACACTCGACAGAGCAGCAATTAGCTTGAGATTCCAATTCAAATGTTGAAACACTAAAAATAAGACATTTTCACTTAAATGTCCTTTTGTGCATTGACAGCTAGCTGAGTGTATACAGCGAAACTGCTTTGGGAGAATCATTCTCTTCACCTGGCAGAAATGAAAGACAAATTGAAAACAATTTACTGATATTAGGTTCATGAAGAACACTAAAGCACATACACCCTTTAAGAATTCACTGGATCAAGCTGATTTCTATAGTAGTTCAAGGCACAACATAAAATAAAATCTTTCTTCTTCCTCTAATTACATGGTATATCTCTAACTTGCAGTGATGGTCACTTCAGTAGCTTAGTCTTACACTTTTACCCTCCACAAAACAAAATATCACCTACCCTTTCTCCTTGAGGATATGTGAACTTATCCATGTCTAGAATCCCTAACTAGCTGGAAGACCCTAAAACAGATGACAATTTTCAACTCCAACAACAGAAAAAATCCATCCACATTTAAAAATATAAATAAAATAAAGCCTTTTATTTTTACAACAGCAATTTGGGAATGTCAGTCACCCAAAAGAAACCGAGAGTGGAATAGATCATAAATCACAGCACAACTACTCGAAATTAAAGATCCAAACAAACAAATAAAGAAAAAAAGAGAAGAGCTTGTGGCAATTAATAGTGACTCACAATGAACTCAAGTCAGCTTTGGGCATAGCCACCAAACCCTAGAAAAGATAGATTACTTGATTATTCCCATTAATTTCTCAGAAAATATGAATTCATCTTTAATATTCATAGTGTTTTCTTCCTCAGAAGAGACTAAATCAAAGGCAAACGCTAGTTTAATCCCAATTAGCTAATTACACGCTAAACACATGCTTAACATTAAATAAAGAAACACCAAAACAATAGTAATTACTTCAGTTGCTTCTTCCTGAAATTAGAATGGGAAATTTGGGAATTCTTACATAGTTATACTTATGTACAATATAAGTAGCCAAAAATCCCAAATTGCAAATGGACAATTCAAAGGAAGTCAATGAGCAAAATCAGAGATCAGTGTGAAAAGAACTTACAGATTGATGTGAGCGAGAAAGTCGACTCCACTCAACTACTGCGCGTTATCCTTGAGCTCCACGATAACACCCTTAATCAACAGCAATGAGGCTTTGATGACGGTGGCTAGGCAGGATGCGATGGAAGCAAGCTCGCTTCAACGACTCCTCCTTCCACGTCTCCTTCTCTCTCATTCGCTTCAACGACGGCAACGAAGATCCTTCCAGCGGTGGCACGGTGTTCTGACAGCATCAGAGGTACGGATGGCGGCAATGGGTTTCATTACTGACAGCCGCAGTGACTAACGCGAGGATGGCGGTGCTGCGACGGTCGCGGCGGTCCCAGGCTCATGACTCTCGCTCTCCTCGTCGCGCTCTCTCTCTTGTGAAATCTCCGCGACTCAGCTCCACGACAGTGACTCGACGGCCACAATGACGGGGTGGCGGTGGTGGCGCGGCAGGACGTGGTCCCCTCCCTTCCGATCCCTCTCTTCTCCGTTGCTCTCTTCCTCTCTGATCCCAAGCGCTCTCTCTTCTCCCTTTCCTTTGTTTCCCCTTCCCCTTTTCATTTTTGTTTCTTTCTTCTGTAGGTTAATTAGGCAAAATAGAAGGGATGGTGGCTAGGGTTAGATGGGTGAGGTTAGGGTTTAATTTGGTTAAATTTAAGGTTTGGATTTAATTTGGGAACTAATGTTTAATTTTGGGCAAAAGTGAAATTAAGAATTATGGGTAAATTGGAGTTTTTGGATTAATCTGAAAACTAATTAAATCTCTATAATTATTCTAAAATATTATTTATTGTATCAAAATATTAATTTATTTGAAATCTAATACTTTAATTTAAATTATAAGATAATATAATTAGTTTTTTATTTATAAAAATATTAGTATTAAATTTTGAAATCTCAATTATTTATATCAAATCATATAAAATTCTTATTATTTTACATTTGCTAAATTTTATAATTTAAATATAGAAAATAATTCGATAATTATAAAATCAGATAAAACCTTAAATATATTTTAAACTCAATTAATCAAAATTTATTCTAATTATCTTTAATAAAATAATTTCAGAGATTAAAATACTTAATGATAAATAAATCTAAATTAGCTCTTAATAAAATCTTCTAAAATTTTTAGGTCTTACACAAAGTCTTACATTTAGTATGTTGAAACAAAATTTTTTATTAATTACAAAAAATCTTTGAATTTTGTGACAAATAAATAAATTGTTACAAAAATATTGTATTTTGTGACAAATTAATTTTTTGTTACAAAATATTTAGAGCTTTTGAAACAAATAGATATTTTGTTACAAAATATTTTAAATTTTTGCACCAGTATAATCTTTTGTTACAAAACATTATAACATTTTGTAACAAAACAACAATTCGATACGAAAGCCAACATAATTTGTAACAAAAGAAATCAAGTAAAGCCAACATAATTTGTAACAAATGAAATCAAGTTGTTACAAAATATTGAAATATTTTGTAACAAATTTTTTTATTGTTACAAAATATTCTTATTTTGTAACAATAACTAATTATTGTTACAAAAAAACTATAATTTGTAACAATTTTAAATTTGATACAAATTTTTTGATACAAATGTTCCATTTTCTTGTAGTGTATCCTCTTAGTCATGAGGGATTGGTGAGATGCTTTCATCATCGTCATCAAATTCTCTAACTCTTGAGCTCCCTCTAACATTTATATCTCCTTGGAGCTCATATTGGGTATCTACCATAAGTTTTCTCCTTTTCTGTCTTCAATGGAGTTCTCATCTCCATCAATCAATTTGTCAATAGAATCCTTCTTGACAAGAGTAGGTTGAGGGTCTACCTTCTCAAGTATCTTGCCTCCCTTTGGATTTGTAGCATCAATGCCATACTTGAGGGTTGATGGAGGCGACAAAGGTGGACCACTAGGTGTCACAAGTTGGGAAGGAGCAAGGTTTTAGTGGTAGAAGGAGTGTTAAACGGGATAAGACTTCGGCAAGAGTTTCCATGCAATTATCTTGTTTCCTTTGAAACTCCTGTTGTTCTTGAATGAAGGCTTGAAGATTGTTCTCCCCATGAGGAAGGTTGGTTTGAGCAGGTTGAAGGTGAAGGTTAGGTTGCTCTATGTATGATGGCCGGTAGGGTGAATAAAGAGGTGTTGGTGGTTGAAATAATAAAGGGGCTTAGGCGCTTAGTGGTTGTGGTTCATGTAGAGGGTTTGGGGTATAAACATGTGGAGGGGGAGGAACGTTATAATGATGACGTGTCTCACTAGGTATGAGAGGTTGATAGGCATCGGGATCATAGGGTCCATGCGGAGGTCCTTGTTGCCAAGAATTGCTTGCTTGCGACCTTCTCTCAATTTGGCCTTCTATATGATAAGGAAAAAAAAGATAAAGGAAAAACAAGGGGGTTTTTTCCTACTAGACCTCTAAGAAACCTATTCTTAGCAACCTAGGTCACCGGAAGGGATTCCCTACTAGACCTTCAAAGAACCTGTCCTTGACAACCTAGATCAGAGGGATGAAAATTGAATCACTCAATTTTCTCCATGTAACAAGCAAAGCAAATCACTCACCTCACTTCTCACACAATAAAAAGTGCTTAAAAAGCAACTGAAATTTATTCATCAAAAGTTATATAAATTGTCTTACCAAAAGGTGTTTAAATAGGCACCTAACAAACTAACTAAAAGATAAGATAACTAATTTAAATCTGATTTGATCTTATTGGATTAGATCAGATTTGATTTAAATTTTAAAATCCTAAAGATATGATAACTAATTTAAATCAGATTTGATCTTATTAGATTAGATCAGATTTGATTTAAATTTAAAATCCCTAAAAATACTACTAAGCAAATCAGGAGTAATTCAAATCTTTCAACAAACTCTAACAACAAAATAAACTAATTTAAATGCCTAAAAATTTGAAAATTAATAATAAATTATGTCTCTCATTGAATTAGAAAAGCATTATTGGGTTTCTTGCTGTCCTGACTTAGCCCAATGGGCTTTATGAGTTGTCGCCCTTTCAGCACCACTATTTTTAAGACGGACTCTTGGTCTTCTTGATGTCTAAGACTGGCATGGTACAATTCTTATAGTATTCAGATCCTTAAATATGACAAGATTACCATTCCGTCCCTTAGCTCTAAGATGACAAAAATGCCCTCCTGACCACGTTTCACCATATTTTGAGGTGGCCCAATGTTGATATTGTCACCCCTACAACATGATAACAACCAAACTCCAAGCCAAAAGGGTGATAGCTCAAAGTGAAAAGAAAAAAAATAATATTCAATGGTATTGGCAAAAGTAACGAACAAATAAATATATGTCCTAACTATCACTATTTACCCAAGACTAGACAAATAAAAGCAATAGTTGCTACTACTAGTTAGATAGAGGCGCCATCTACTAATTAGTGTCAAGTGACAAACAAAATCAAGTATTCACACTATTCACATATTCACAACAACCAAATTTATAGCACTCATGGTACTAATCCCCGGCAACGGCACCAAAAACTTGGTGCGTGCCGAATCATCGGTTAGGAAATCTCTTTCAGCCAAAGAGGAAGGAAAGATGGAATTTAACATTGCATGTATAGTCCCAACCGTCAAGGCAACTCACATCCAAAGTTTAGATCAAATGTGTCACAATTTAAAACCAATTAAATCCGGGAGTAGAATCTCGAGTCGTCTCCCAAAGATTAGTGACCACAAGTGCACAATTTCGGTTGTGATAATCAAGAGGATTTTCAATAAAAAAACAAGCAATTAAAGAAATAAAAGAACAATCCAAAAATATAATTAATAAACTAATAAGGAAATTAAAGAACTATCTATGTAATATGAACAAGTAAGATGTAAAAGAGATTGATGTATGTGTGCGTGTGTTTTAAAGCATAAGTAGAATCTTGGTTTGGGATGAGCTAGGGAATTCTTTTCTTGTAGTAACCACAACTATAACAATAATGATGGATTAGTCTCACTTAACCCTTAACATCGAAGAGTAGGTCAAGTGAGCATAATCGTTCTTAATCCACAAATCCTAACTCACTTACTAATTGCCTTAGCAAAAAGCTAGCGTTAGTGGAAACAAGAGCAATTAACAATCTAAGAATTATTACTAAATGTTGGACATTACAACTCTAGTAACCCATATGCTCATGTCCCCTAAGCCAAGAGGTGGAAATTTAACCCATAATAAAAATTGACATTTCCACAAATACTTGGTGGGCATAAACATAAAACATGGGAAAATTGAGAAAATGCTTGAAATTATGAGCAACAAAAGATCAAAATCAACAATAGTAACTCAAACAAGCATATAACAATCATCAAGCATCAAACTCATCAACAAAAAATCAAAATTACAAAAAGTATATATATTAACCATATGTCTTTAACTACAAGAAATAGTATCAAAATTGTAGCTATAAAAGGAAGTAATTAAGAAATACTTATAATGGAGGCAAGAAAAAATCCAAGATAAAAAATGGAAATAGCACTTGGAATATAAACCCTAATGGAAACCCTAAGAAAGTTGAGAGAAAACTTAGAGAAAAACTAAAACCTAAAACCTCCTAAAACTATCTAAAACTACTCCTAATGATATGTTATGTTTGCTCAAGTGTTTCCCTTCCAATATGAGCTCTAGGTAATCATATTTGGGCCTCCAAACCCCCCCCCAAAACGCGAGCCACGTGACTTTTTAATGAAGTCACGCGCTGGTACCTGTGCGTACGCACAGGTGTGTGTGCACGCACACTTAGCCGAATTCTCAGGTTGTGCATACGCACTAGAGGTTGTGCGCACGCACACTTTGCGATGCTTTTCTCCTTTGTTTCTTCATGTTTCCTCCCTCTTGTATGCTCCTCTTTCATTTTCATCAATCCATTCCTACCTATTACATCTGAAATCACTTACCAAAAACATCAAGGTATCGAATGGAATGCAAATGGGATAAAATTTATTAAATTAAGTATAAAAGAGCATGTTTTCACAATCAAGCATAATTTAGGAGAAAAACTCAAAAGCATGATATTTAAGGGAATAAGTGTAGGATTATATGATGAAATCCACTCAATTCCAACAAAAAATTATCATCAAATATGAATTCATCAATGATGATCCTCGTTAAGAGCTCGACCTACTTATTTTGTACAAACAAATAGGCCAAACTTAGGGAACGTGATCCTATCCCCATAACTCAGTAACAACCTAATATAACTTAGAGAACTAGTCAAATGAAAGATAAGGCTACGTGAGACAACCATAGAGTAACTTCCACTGCCATAGTTGCTATTAACTGGTTAACAGAAAATATTTGAAAACACATACATTGGATAGATGGACTACAGTTTATATAAGGGAAAACGACAAAAGGGTGGAGATCGTATCAAAACACACAAGAAGACACTTAGTAGCGAGTATCTTTGTTATTTTCAAATCTCTCAATGAATTAATCATTGAAGTGCTTTTTGAAGGTACCCCATGCACTCCTTGTTCTTTGAAAACTGGCATACACCTCATCTACAAACAGGTGAAGTCACTTCCTTTATCCTCAGTATGAGCTATACCTTGGGAAGTTTTCTCACGCAGGAACATCTTGCACTTCTTGTACCACCTGTCCTGTAAGAATCGGAATCACTGTTTTAATAAAATAATAATTTTAACTGCCAAGAATCCTTTGAAAAAATTAGACATCTTAATTTTAACATATAAAAGTAAAATTTGAATTCAATAAATTTTTCTAAGTTAGAAAATGTATCTTTTACGAAAGATTTTTTGTAAAAATGGGTACCAGTGCATGCGCCGGCAGTACCGACTCTAGTCTGTCCGGTACCGTATTTTGAGAAAAATAAGATTTTGAAAATTGATTTATTATTTTGGAATGACAAAAATAATTTAGAATAAAAAATCGGACACTAATCTTAAAAGTTTTGGTCCAAAGTGGGTCAAACAGGCTAAAAACGTTAACGGGTTGGATGAGGCCTAAACCGGGCCCAAGGTCCAACATATATATGCTCTATTAATGGGCTTTCAGTTCATTTTAATGGAAAGAGAGAGAAAACTCGGGTAGATGAGAAGTGAAGAGAAGAAGACATTATTACTATTAATCTCCTCCTTCTTTTGGCCATAACTTTTGATCCCGAGCTCCGATTGACGAGCCGTTTGCGGTCACGCGTTACTCTTTCCGAGTCCATCATTTCTAACTAGTATTTTCTGGTAAGAACCCTGGTCTCCTGCTCTAGTTTTATGCCCTAAGTGATTTCACATTTTTATGTTTGGTTTTTTGGTAGATTTTGTGATTTTGTTTGTTTAGGGGTGATATAGCATTGGAATATTGTTGAGTTTTACCTCTAATCTCATTAGATATGGTAAGGTCTCACTAAACCTTTGTGTTTAGTTATTTTTGTGAACCCTAGATTTGATGTTGGTATGTTGTATGATGTTAGATTGAGGTTTGGTATTTGTTGGAGTGAGCTTAATGGTTTTGGAGCTTTGAGTTTAACCTTGGTATTTTCAGTTGCATGGGAATTGACCAAGGCATGGTTTCAGTTTCTTTTATATAATATGTAATGTTTCTAGATACTTAGGCTAGTGGACCATAAGATAGGATTGAATGATGTTGGTGTATGCTTAATTATATATGAGATTATGTTGTATGATAAAGAAGAGTATATGAAATATTAGAATGTGCAATATATGATTATGATGATGATGAGTGTTGATGATTATTATGTGTGATGATGGGTATTGATGAGTATAATGATGTAATATTGTGAAGATAACGTTTATGATGTTAGAAATGCATTGGTGAGAATTGTGAATAATGACTATGAGTGTTGATTAATGATTGAATTAGAAATTATGGATTTGTAGTAATTTATGGTGTAATGGTTGAGTGAATTAGGTGTGGAATTGATAGAAATGATATGAAATGGTAAGTTGTTATGTGTGGTGGTGTTTCATGATGATTGAGTAAGCTTTAATTTGGTTTTGAATTGAGAGTTTTGGTAAAGTTGAGTTTTTAGTGTTTTTGGTAAAAATAGATTTTAGACCAACTTTGGCGGATCATATCTTGAACTACAGTTTTTGAATTGATTGAATTTTGTATCAAATTAAAGATAATTCAAAGAGCTTTAAAACAGTATGGATTTTGTGAAAATTGAAATTTTGTAGAAAAAGATATGATCATTGGAAGTTGGTGTCGAAAATATGATTTCTGTGATGTTGCAGAAATTATGAGTTCTGGTATGTGTGTGCACGCACACTGCTGTGCACATGTTCTAAACAGTGGCTATGTTTTGACTTGTGCATACGCACAGCCTTGTGTACACGCACACCCTATGATTTTCAGAAAATGTGCGTACGCACATTCTGGTTCACACGCACACACAGGGATATGCTTACTATTGAGAGTGTTCGCACATTCTTGTGCACATACACACTCTATGAAATTTGCAAGTTGTGCGTATACACAACATGATGCTTACGCACAAGCTGGGAAAAACTTTTTTGGGCGTGAATACGCACAACCCTATGCGCACACGCACTGCTATGTTTTTCTATGAAAACCTTGTTTTTAACCGTTTTACCTTCCCATCAAGCTTGCAAACCTCCCTAACACTTGTTTAAAACTTTTTTTTTCCAGTTTTAGGGCCTTGCATCAAGAGAGAAAACAATAAAGGAATAAAAAGGGTATTTTAGTTATGAGTTTAGAGCCGGTGACATAGGTTTTGGAAGGTTTGTATAATTTCGAGCTTGAATTGGTGAATGTTGAGTTTTGAAGTATAAGGTTGAAGAGATTTTTGAGAAAGGGTAATGCTTATGATGAATTTGAGAAATTGGAAACCGATGATGGTTCTGATGAGTTGAGAACTTGGAAAGGAATGATGGAATTATTAGATTATATGGGAGTGTGCGGGGTAGTAGTGCTATGTTAATTAGAAATCCCCTAAGATAAAATACCCTGTTTATGGTTTAAGTTATTTATTATTTTGTTAAGCTTGAGTAACGGTATCGATGTGAAGTTCTAGGATCGCCTTTGGCTTTCTGGAACCTTACATCTTATATTTTGGGCACTGTTACCATACTGAGAACCTCTGGTTCTCATTCCATACTTTGTTTTTATTTTTCAGATGCAGGTCGCAACCCACCTCGATGAGTTGCTTGATGGTGACAGAGCGGATGATCTTTATCATGTTTGGAGTCTTTTGGTTACATTGATTAGTTCTCTCACTTTTGTATTCACTTTGCCTTAGAGGCTGATTTTGAGAGAGATACTTTGTATATGCAGTTTTAACTTTCAAAACTTTATATTTGTCTGTATATACCTAGTCGACTTAAACTCCGGGAGCTGTGGCTAGTTCTTTATGACTAATATACTCTTATATTTATATATGTTCTATTATATTGTATCTATACCTTGTACCTTATGCTTTTAGTTTCGTGTGAACGTCTTGCGCTTTCGAAGTTATGTTTTTTAGCTTAACTCTTCATCGGGGCGTCTAGAATTATTACTTCTTTCTATATATATATATAAGCCTTCAAATTGTCATGACCTCTGATTAACCTTTGCTTTATGGCATGAGGTAAGGCTTAGGGTAATTAGGGTGTTATATTTAGTGGTATCAGATCTATTCGTCATCGTGAGCTTGAGGGATAGACCGATTGTGCTTCGTTGCACACTCTGGGTCGTTTTTCTTTCGTGCTATTTAAGATATCTATTTAATATGCATAGCATGCTTATTTGTGAGTGCCTTTGGGTATAATTGAAGCACTGAGCTTGAGATATTGAGACTGATCACCTTGATGTCGATTGTTTGGTGTAGAAAGAAAACCTGAATAGCAACTCACAGATTAGGTCAATCACATTAATGGAGAGGTAGTGAGGATGACTAACCTAGCCTATGCGTTATGAGCTCAGCATGTTCCAGAAAATCTATTCGTAGATTCTACGGCATATTAGTTGATGGGTGAGCGAGGTTCAGCACAGGTGGCTGGGGAAGTGCCAACCGATGCAGCTAAATGCTTTTGCAATTTTTAACTTAGATTTTCAATTTCTAACCGGTATGACTTTGAATCATGTTGAAAAATTTTTAAAGCCTAGAATGATTTTGAAATTGGTTTTGAACTTTTGGTTTAAATGGTTTGGTTTTAAAATTGGGACGAAATTCATGGTTTAAATGATATGGTGTAAACGAAAAGTGAGTTCTATGATTTTGTTACTTTGTGAATTTGGTTTGAAATTTGACTTATCAAAAAGGGATTCAAATTGAAAAATTATGATTTAAGGATTTTAATAAATTTAAGAAAATCATGATTTAAAGTAATTGATTTAAGAATAAATGATTTTTTAGTCTTTTGAAAAATCTTTGACATTGAACTTGTTTTGAAGGTTTTGAAAAATTTTATAAAAGCGGTATTTGGTTTGAAGGAAAATTTATGTTCGAGGTAGAAACATCGACACGGTAGAACTATGGTGGACGAGAAGGTTCGACGACTTGTTTAGGTTGACTACATTGGTAGTAGAACACTTCGTGGAGGATATATCACGCGATTCGAATTTTGGGGACAAAATTCCTAATTAGAAGGGGAGAATGTAAGAACTGGAATAACCGGTATAATAAAATAATAATTTTAACTTTCTGGAATCGTTTCGAAAGATTAGACATCTTAATTTTAAATTATAAAGGTGAAATTTAAATTCAATGAATTTTTCTGAGTTGAAAAATGTATCTTTTGCGAATGATTTTTTGTAGAAATGGGTACCAGTGCTTAAGCCGACAGTACCGGCTCTAGTCTGTCTGGTACTGTATTTTGAGAAAAATAAGATTTTTAAAATTGATTTATTATTTTGAAAGGACAAAAATAATTTAGAATAAAAAATCGGGCGCCAATCTTTAAGGTTTTGGCCCAAAGTGGGCCAAACGGGCTAAAAATATTAACGGGTTAGACCGGGCCCAAACTGAACCTACGGTCCAACATATATATGCTCTATTAATGAGCTTTTAGCTCATTTTAATGGAAAGATAGAGAGAGAACTCGGGTAGATGAGAAGAGAGGAGAAGAGCACATTGTTACTGTTCATCTCCTCCTTCTTTTGGCCATAACTTTTGATCCGGAGTTTCGATTGACAAGCCGTTTGCGGTCACGCGTTGCTCTTGCCAAGTCCGTCATTTCTAACTAGGTTTCGTTGGTAAAAACTCACATCATCTGCTCCGGTTTTCTGCCCTAAGTGATTTCACATTTTATGTTTAGTTTTTGAGTAGATTTTGGATTTTGTTTGTTTACGGGTGATATAGCATTAGAATATTGTTGGGTTTTGCCTTTAATCTCGTTAGGTAAGGTAAGGTCTCACTAAATCCTTGTGTTTAGTTATTTTTGTGAACCCTAGGTTTGATGTTGGTATGTTGTATGATGTTAGATTGAGGTTTGGTGTTTGTTGGAGTAAACTTCAAGGTTTTTGAGCTTTGAGTTTGAGCTTGGTGTTTTCAGTTGTCTGGGAATCAGCCAAGGTATGGTTTTGGTTTCCTTTATGTAATATGTAATGTTTCTGGACACTTAGGCTAGTGGACCATAAGATAGGATTGAATGATGTTGGTGTATGCTTAATTATATATGAGATTATGTCGTATGATGAAGAGGAGTATATGGAATATTTGAATGTGCAATATACGATTATGATGATGATGAGTGTTGATGATTATTATGTGTGATGATGGATATTGATGAGTATAATGATGTAATGTTGTGATGATAGTATTTGTGATGTTAGAAATGGATTGGTGAGAATTGTGAATAATGATTATGAGTGTTGATTAATGATTGAATTGGAAATTATGGGTTTGTAGTAATTTATGGTGTAATGGTTGAGTGAGTTAGGTGTGAAATTGATGGAAATGATATGAAATGGTAAGTTATTGTGTGTGGTGGTGTTTTATGATGATTGAGTAGGCTTTGATTTAGTTTTAAATTGAGAGTTTTGGTAAAGTTGAGTTTTTATTGTTTTTGGTAAAAATGGGTTTTATGCCAACTTTGGCGGATCATATCTTGATCTACAGTTTTTGAAATTGATTTAATTTTGTATCAAATTAAATTCAATTCAAAGAAATTTAAAACGGTATAGATTTTATGGAAATTGAAATTTTGTAGAAAAAGATATGATCATTGGAAGTTGGTGTCAAAAATCTGATTTCTGTGATGTTGCAGAAATTATGAGTTCTGGTATGTGTGCACAAGCACACTGCTGTGCGCGTGCTCTAAACAGTGGCTACGTTTTGACTTGTGCACACGCACCCCCTGTGATTTTCAGAAAACGTGCGTACGCACATTCTGGTGTGCACACTGTAAGACCCCGGATTTTCGAAAATTAAATAATAAGTTATTTTACGATTTATTCTATTGCATCAAGATTATATTTTTGGAGATTTTTACATATAAATCGATTAATTTCTTAATTATAATTTGAAGTTCTAGTAATTGAGAAATAATGAAATTTTATATACAATATTTTGAATATTTAGTTTCGATCCTTATTTTATAAACAAAGAAGAATTTATTTATTTATCTGTAATTTTAAATTAGAAGTATTTAATTAAAAATAATTTGTAATTTGAAAAATAAGTAGTATTCTTAAAATTAATTATATTGATTAAATTTGGTTTTAAATTAATACTCTACCCTAATCCTAAATTTCCAATTCTAAACCCTAATTTTACTAACTGGTGCACGAAATTGTGATCTCTAATAATGACATTCAACTTGGTATGCGCGTTTATAACTCAGCACTTTCTTCACAACCTCGCACAACTAACCAACAAGTGCACTGGTTCGTCCAAGTAATAAACCTTACGTGAGTAAGGGTCGATCCCACGGAGATTTTTGGTATGAAGCAAGTTATGGTCATCTTGTAAATCTCAGTTAGGCGGATAATAAATGATTATGTAGTTTTTGAAAAATAATAATAAATAAACAGAAAATAAAGATATAAATACTTATGTAAATCATTGATGAGAATTTCAGATAGGCGTATGAAGATGCTGCGCTCCTTCTGAATCTCTGCTTTCCTACTACCTTCATCCAATTCTTCTTACTCCTTTCCATGGCAAGCTGTATGTAGGGCATCACCGTTGTCAATGGCTACATCCCATTCTCTCAGTGAAAAAGGTCCGAATGCTCTGTCACGGCACGGCTAATCATCTGTCGGTTCTCGATCATGTCGGAATAGAATCCCTTGATTCTTTTGCGTTTGTCATCACGCCCAACAATCGTGAGTTTGAAGCTCATCACAGCCATTCAATTTCTGAATCCTACTCGGAATACCATAGACAAGGTTTAGACTTTCCAGATTCTCATGAATGCCGCCATCAATTCTAGCTTATACCACGAAGATTCTGATTAAGGAATCCAAGAGATATGCGCCCGGTCTAAGGTAGAACGGAAGTGGTTGTCAGTCACGCATTCATAGGTGAGAATGATGATGAGTGTCATAGATCATCACATTCGTCATGGTGAAGTGCAACGAATATCTTAGAACAGGAATAAACTGAATTGAATAGAAAATAGTAGTAATTGCATTAAAACTCGAGGTACAGCAGAGCTCCACACCCTTAATCTATGGTGTGTAGAAACTCCACCATTGAAAATACATAAGTGATGGTGGTCCAGGCATGGCCGAATGGCCAGCCCCCATAAACGTGATCACAAGATCAAAAATACAATCCAGGATGTCTAATACAATAATAAAATGTCCTATTTATACTAGACTAGCTACTAGGGTTTACAGAAGTAAGTAATTGATAGAGAAATCCACTTCTGGGACCCACTTGGTGTGTGTTTGGGCTGAGCTTGAGTTTTACACGTGCAGAGGCTTCTTTTGGAGTTGAATGCCAAGTTGTAACGTGTTTTTGGCGTTCAACTCTGGTTCGTGACGTGTTTCTGGCGTTTGACTCCAGAATGCAGCATGGAACTGGCGTTGAGCGCCAGTTTACGTCGTCTAATCTCGAATAAAGTATGAACTATTATATATTTCTGGAAAGCTCTGGATGTCTAATTTCCAACGCCATTCAGAACTCACCATTTAGAGTTCTATAGCTCTAGAAAATCCATTTCGAGTGCAGGGAGGTCAGAATCCAACAGCATCAGCAGTCCTTTGTCAACCTTCTTATCAAAGTTTTGCTCAGGTCCCTCAATTTCAGCCAGAAAATATCTGAAATCACAGAAAAACACACAAACTCATAGTAAAGTCTAGAAATGTGAATTTAGCATAAAAAGTAATGAAAACATCCCTAAAAGTAGCTAGATCCTACTAAAAACTACCTAAAAATAATGCCAAAAAGCGTATAAATTATCCGCTCATCACAACACCAAACTTAAATTGTTGCTTGTCCCCAAGCAACTAAAAATCAATTAGGATAAAAAGAAGAGAATATACTATAAATCTTAAAATATCAATGAATATTAATTCTAATTAGATGAGCGGGACTTGTAGCTTTTTGCTTCTGAACAGTTTTGGCATCTCACTTTATCCTTTGAAGTTTAAAATGATTGGCATCTTTAGGAACTTAGAATTTCAGATAGTGTTATTGATTCTCCTAGTTAAGTTTGTTGATTCTTGAACACAGCTACTTTCATGAGTCTTGGCTATGTCCCTAAACACTTTGTTTTCCAGTATTACCACCAGATACATAAATGCCACAGACACATGACTGGGTGAACCTTTTCAGATTGTGACTCAGCTTTGCTAAAATCCCCAGTTAGAGGTGTCCAGAGCTCTTCAGCACACTCTTTTTGCTTTGGATCATGACTTTAACCACTCAGTCTCAAGCTTTTCACTTGGACCTACATGCCACAAGCACATGGTTAGGGACAGCTTGATTTAGCCGCTTTGGCCTGGATTTTATTTCCTTGGGCCCTCCTATCCATTGATGCTTAAAGCCTTGGATCCTTTTACCCTTGCCTTTTGGTTTTAAGGGCTATTGGCTTTTTTTGCTTACTTTTTCTTTTTCTTTCTATTATATTTTTTTTCGCCACTTTTTTTTCGCAAGCTTTTGCTATTCACTGCTTTTTCTTGCTTCAAGAATCAATTTCATGATTTTTCAGATGATCAATAGCATTTCTCTTTGTTCATCATTCTTTCAGAGCCAACAATTTTAACATTCATAAACAACAAGATAAAAAAAATATGCACTATTCAAGCATTCGTACAGAAAACAAAAAGTATTGTCACCACATCAATATAATTAAACTAAATTCAAGGATAAATTCGAAACTCATGTACTTCTTGTTCTTTTGTATTAAAAACATTTTTCATTTAAGAAAGGTGAAGGATTCATGGAATTATTCATAGCTTTAAGACATAGTTACTACATACTAATGATCATGTAATAAAGACACAAACATAGATAACATAAAGCTTAAAAATCGAAAACAGAGAAATAAGAAAAAGGAATGAGTCCACCTTAGTGATGGTGGCACTTTCTTCTTGAAGAACCAATAATGTCCTTGAGCTCTTCTATGTCTCTTCCTTGCCTTTATTGCTCCTCCCTCATTGCTCTTTGATCTTCTCTAATTTCATGGAGAATGATGGAGTGTTCTTGATGTTCCACCCTTAATTGATCCATATTGTAACTCAAGTCTTCTAGAGAAGTGTTGAGTTGTTCCCGATAGTTGTTGGGAGGAAAGTGCATCCCTTGAGGCATCTCCGGGATTTCTTGGTGATGAGCTTCCTCATGCGTCTCTTGGGATCCATGAGTGGGCTCTCTTGTTTGCTTCATCCTCTTCTTAGTGATGGGCTTATCCTCCTCAATGGGGATGTCTTCTTCTATGATAACTCCAGCTGAGTAACATAGATGGCAAATAAGATGAGGAAAAGCTAGCCTTGCCATGGTGGAGGACTTTTCAGATATTTTGTAGAATTCAAGGGAGATGACTTCATGAACTTCTACTTCCTCTTCAATCATGATGCTATGGATCATGATGGCCCGATCTACAGTAACTTCGGATCGGTTGCTAGTGGGGATGATGGAGCGTTGGATGAACTTCAACCATCCTCTAGCCACAGGCTTGAGGTCTAGTCTTCTTAATTGAACTGGCTTGCCTTTGGAGTCTCTTTTCCATTGAGCTCCTTCAACACATATGTCCATAAGGACTTGGTCCAACGTTTGATCAAAGCTGACCCTTCTTGTGTAGGGGCGTGCATCTCCTTGCATCATGGGCAAGTTGAATGCCAACCTCACATTTTCTGGACTAAAATCTAAGTATTTCCCCCCGAAACATTGTAAGATAGTTCTTTGGATTCGGGTTCATACTTTGATCATGGTTCCTAGTGATCCATGCATTGGCATAGAACTCTTGAACCATTAAGATTCTGACTTGTTGAATGGGGTTGGTCAGAACTTCCCAACTTCTTCTTTGGATCTCATGTCGAATCTCCGAATACTCATTTTTCTTGAGATTGAAAGGGACCTCAGTTATCACCTTCTTCTTGGCCACAACATCATAGAAGTGGTATTGATGGGCTTTAGAGATGAATCTCTCCATCTCCCATGACTCGAAGGTGGAAGCTTTTGTCTTCCCTTTTCCTTTTCTAGAGGTTTCTCCGGCCTTAGGTGCCATAGGTGGTTATGGAAAAACAAAAAAAGCTTATGCTTTTACCACACCAAATTTAGAATATTGCTCACCCTCGAGCAAGAGAAGAAAGAATAGATGAAGAAGAAGAAAATATGGAGGAGAGGGAGAGAAGGTTGTGTTTCGGCCAAAGAGGAGAAGAGAGGGTTGTGTTGTGTGAAAATGAAGAAGAATGGAGGGGTTTATATAGTGGAGGGAGAGGGAGTAGGTTCGGCTATTTAGGGTGGGTTTGGGTGGGAAAGAGTTTTTGAATTTTGAAGGTAGGTGGGGTTTGTGGGGAAGAGTGGAAGGATGTGAGTGGTGAAGAGGTGATGGGGAAGAGAGATTGAGGTGATTGGTGAAGGGTTTTGGACAAGAGTGTTATTGAATTGTGTGAAGAGGAGAGAAGGTGAGTTGAGGTAAGTGGGGATCCTGTGGGGTCCACAGATCCTGAGATGATCCTGTGGGGTCCACAGATTCTGAGGTGTCAAGGATTCACATCCCTGCACCAATGAGGCGTGTAAAACGCCCTTTTCATGCAATCCTGGCGTTCAACGCCAGATTGATGCTTGTTTCTGGCGTTGAATGCCAGCTTCATGCTTGTTTTGGGCGTTCAACACCCATTTGCAGCATGTTTCTGGCGTTGAATGCCAGTTCCATGCTTGTTTCTGGCGTTCAGCGCCAGCTTTCCTCAGGGTGTATTCCTGGCGTTTAAACGCCAGGATGTTGCTTATTTCTGGCGTTCAACACCAGATCCATGCTCTGTTCTGGCGTTGAACGCCAGCCAGATGCTCCTTATTGGCGTTTAAATGCCAGTAAGACCTTCCTCCAGGGTGTGCTTTTTCTTCTGCTATTTTTGATTCTGTTTTTAATTTTTGTATTTATTTTGTGACTCCACATGATCATGATCCTAATAAAACATAAAAGAAAAATTAAAATAAAATTAAAAATAGAATTAGATAAATAAAAATTGGGTTGCCTCCCAATAAGCGCTTCTTTAATGTCAATAGCTTGATAGTGGGCTCTCATATAGCCTCACAGGTGATCAGGTCAATGTTGTAGACTCCCAACACCAAACTTAGAGTTTGAATGTGGGGATTCAACACCAAACTTAGGGTTTGGCTGTGGCCTCTTGGTGCACGAAATTGTGATCAATACTTTTTCACAACTCAAATAATCCCTAGTAATGGCCCCAAAAACTTGGTGCTCAATACCATGGCATAAACACAACTTCGCACAACTAACCAGCAAGTGTACTGGGTCGTCCAAGTAATAAACCTTACGCGAGTAAGGGTCGATCCCACAGAGATTGTTGGTATGAAGCAAGCTATGGTCACCTTGTAAATCTCAGTCAGGCAAACTCAAATGGGTATGGTGATAAACGCATAAAGCATAAAGATAAAGATAGAGATACTTATGTAATTCATTGGTAGGAACTTCAGATAAGCGTATGAAGATGCCTTCCCTTCCGTCTCTCTGCTTTCCTACTGTCTTCATCCAATCCTTCTTCCTCCTTTCCATGGCAAGCTTAAGCAAGGGTTTCACCGTTGTCAGTGGCTACCTCCCATCCTCTCAGTGGAAATGTTCAACGCACCCTGTCACGGCACGGCTATCCATCTGTCGGTTCTCGATCAGGCCGGAATAGAATCCAGTGATTCTTTTGCGTCTGTCACTAACGCCCCGCCCTCAGGAGTTTGAAGCACGTCACAGTCATTCAATCATTGAATCCTACTCAGAATACCACAGACAAGGTTAGACCTTCCGGATTCTCTTGAATGCCGCCATCAGTTCTAGCCTATACCCCGAAGACTCTGATCTCACGGAATGGCTGGCTCGTTTGTCAGGCGAGCACTCGGTTGTCAGGCGATCAACCATGCATCATGTATCAGGAATCCAAGAGATATTCACCCAATCGAAGGTAGAACGGAGGTGGTTGTCAGTCACACATTCATAGGAGAGAATGATGATGAGTGTCACGGATCATCACATTCATCAAGTTGAAGAACAAGTGATATCTTAGAACAAGAACAAGCGGAATTGAATAGAAGAACAATAGTAATTGCATTAATACTCGAGGTACAGCAGAGCTCCACACCTTAATCTATGGTGTGTAGAAACTCCACCGTTGAAAATACATAAGAACAAGGTCTAGGCATGGCCGTGAGGCCAGCCTCCCAATGATCTAAGAACTAAATGTCCCCAGATGAAAATACAATAGTAAAAGGTCCTACTTATAGAAAACTAGTAGCCTAGGGTGTACAGAGATGAGTAAATGACATAAAAATCCACTTCCGGGCCCACTTGGTGTGTGCTTGGGCTGAGCATTGAAGCATTTTCGTGTAGAGACTCTTCTTGGAGTTAAACGCCAGCTTTTATGCCAGTTTGGGCGTTTAACTCCCATTTTGGTGCCAGTTCCGGCGTTTAACGCTGGAATTCCTGAGGGTGACTTTGAACGCCGGTTTGGGCCATCAAATCTTGGGCAAAGTATGGACTATCATATATTGCTGGAAAGCCCAGGATGTCTACTTTCCAACGCCGTTGAGAGCGCGCCAATTGGGCTTCTGTAGTTCCAGAAAATCCACGTTGAGTGCAGGGAGGTCAGAATCCAACAGCATCTGCAGTCCTTTTTAGTCTCTGAATCAGATTTTTGCTCAGGTCCCTCAATTTCAGCCAGAAAATACCTGAAATCACAGAAAAACACACAAACTCATAGTAAAGCCCAGAAAAGTGAATTTTAACTAAAAACTAATAAAAATATACTAAAAACTAACTAGATCATACTAAAAACATACTAAAAACAATGCCAAAAAGCGTACAAATTATCCGCTCATCACAACACCAAACTTAAATTGTTGCTTGTCCTCAAGCAACTGAAAATCAAATAAGATAAAAAGAAGAGAATATGCAATGAATTCCAAAAACATCTATGAAGATCAGTATTAATTAGATGAGCGGGGCTTTTAGCTTTTTGCCTCTGAATAGTTTTGGCATCTCACTCTATCCTTTGAAATTCAGAATGATTGGCTTCTTTAGGAACTCAGAATCCAGATAGTGTTATTGATTCTCCTAGTTAAGTATGATGATTCTTGAACATAGCTACTTATTGAGTCTTGGCCGTGGCCCAAAGCACTCTGTCTTCCAGTATTACCACCGGATACATACATGCCACAGACACATAATTGGGTGAACCTTTTCAGATTGTGACTCAGCTTTGCTAGAGTCCCCAATTAGAGGTGTCCAGGGTTCTTAAGCACACTCTTTTTGCCTTGGATCACAACTTTATTTCTTTCTTTTTCTTCTCTTTTTCTTTTTCTTTTTCTCTTTTTTTTCGAAATTTTTTTTCTCTTTTTTTTTTTGTATTCACTGCTTTTTCTTGCTTCAAGAATCATTTTTATGATTTTTCAGATCCTCAGTAACATGTCTCCTTTTTCATCATTCTTTCAAGAGCCAACATTCATGAACCACAAATTCAAAAGACATATGCACTGTTTAAGCATACATTCAGAGAACAAAAATATTGCCACCACATCAAAATAATTAAACTGTTATAAAATTCAAAATTCATGCAATTCTTATCTTTTTCAATTAAGCACGTTTTTTATTCAAGAAAGGTGATGGATTCATAGGACATTCATATCTTTTAGGCATAGACACTAAGACACTAATGATCACAAGACACAAACATAGATAAACATAAGCACTAAAATTCGAAAAAAACAGGAAAATAAAGAACAAGGAAATTAAGGAACGGGTCCACCTTAGTGATGGCGGCTCTTTCTTCCTCTTGAAGATCCTATGGAGTGCTTGAGCTCCTCAATGTCTCTTCCTTGTCTTTGTTGCTCCTCTCTCATGATCCTTTAATCTTCTCTAATTTCATGGAGGATGATGGAGTGTTCTTGATGCTCCACCCTTAGTTGTCCCATGTTGGAACTTAATTCTCCTAGGGAGGTGTTTAGTTGCTCCCAATAGTTTTGTGGAGGAAAGTGCATCCCTTGAGGTATCTCAGGGATCTCATGATGAGTGGGGTCTCTTGTGTGCTCCATCCTCTTCTTAGTGATGGGCTTGTCCTCATCAATAGGGATGTCTCCCTCTATGTCAACTCCAACCGAATAACAGAGGTGACAAATGAGATGAGGGAAGGCTAACCTTGCCAAGGTAGAGGACTTGTCCGCCACCTTATAAAGTTCTTGAGATATAACCTCATGAACTTCTATTTCTTCTCCAATCATGATGCTATGAATCATGATAGCCCGGTCTATGGTAACTTCGGACCGGTTGCTAGTGGGGATGATGGAGCGTTGGATAAACTCCAACCATCCTCTAGCCACGGGTTTGAGGTCATGCCTTCTCAATTGAACCGGCTTCCCTCTTGAATCTCTCTTCCATTGGGCGCCCTCTTCACATATGACTGTGAGGACTTGGTCCAACCTTTGATCAAAGTTGACCCTTCTAGTGTAAGGGTGTTCATCTCCTTGCATCATGGGCAAATTGAATGCCAACCTTACACTTTTCGGACTAAAATCCAAGTATTTCCCCCGAACCATAGTAAGATAATTCTTTGGATCCGGGTTCACACTTTGGTCATGGTTCTTGGTGATCCATGCATTGGCATAGAACTCTTGAACCATTAAGATTCTGACTTGTTGAATGGGGTTGGTAAGAACTTCCCAACCTCTTCTTCGGATCTCATGTCGGATCTCCGGATATTCACTCTTTTTGAGTGAAAAAGGGACCTTGGGGATCACCTTCTTCAAGGCCACAACTTCATAGAAGTGGTCTTGATGCACCCTTGAAATGAATCTTTCCATCTCCCATGACTCGGAGGTGGAAGCTTTTGCCTTCCCTTTCCTCTTTCTAGAGGTTTCTCCGGCCTTGGATGCCATAAATGGTTATGGAAAAACAAAAAGCAATGCTTTTACCACACCAAACTTAAAAGGTTTGCTCGTCCTCGAGCAAAAGAAGAAAGAAGAGAGTAGAAGAAGAAGAAATGAGGAAGAAGGGAATGGCTTTGTGTTCGCCAAAAGGGGGAGAAGTGGTGTTTAGGTTGTGTGAAAATGAAGGAGTGAAGGAGGGTTTATATAGGAGGGGGGAAGGGTAGGGTTCGGTCAAGTGAGGGTGGGTTTGGGTGGGAAAGTGGTTTGAATTTGAATGGTGAGGTAGGTGGGGTCTTATGAAGGATGGATGTGAGTGGTGAAGAGAAAGATGGGATTTGATAGGTGAAGGGTTTTTGGGGAAGAGGTGTTGAGGTGATTGGTGAATGGGTGAAGAAGAAGAGAGAGAGTGGTGGGGTAGGTGGGGATCCTGTGGGGTCCACATATCCTGAGGTGTCAAGGAAAAGTCATCCCTGCACCAAATGGCAAGCAAAATCTCGTTTTGTGCCAATTCTGGCGTTAAATGCCGGGCTGGTGCCCATTTCTGGTGTTTAACGCCAGCTTCTTGCCCTTTTCTGGCGTTTAACGCCAGTCTGGTGCCCCTTTCTGGCGTTAAACGCCCAGAATGGTGCCAGACTGGGCGTTAAACGCCCATCTGCTAGCCTGACTGGCGTTTAAACGCCAGCAGGTTCTTCCTCCAGGGTGTGCTGTTTTTCTTTCTGTTTTTCATTCTGTTTTTGCTTTTTCCATTGATTTTGTGACTTCTCATGATCATCAACCTACAAAAAACATAAAATAACAAAAGAAAATAGTTAATTATAAATCATTGGGTTGCCTCCCAACAAGCGCTTCTTTAATGTCATTAGCTTGACAGAGGACTCTCATGGAGCCTCAGAAATGCTCAGAGCTATGTTGGAACCTCCCAACACCAAACTTAGAGTTTGAATGTGGGGGTTCAACACCAAACTTAGAGTTTGGTTGTGGCCTCCCAACACCAAACTTAGAGTTTGACTGTGGGGGCTCTGTTTGGCTCTGTTTTGAGGGGAGCTCTTCATGTTTCCTCTCCATGATGATAGAGGGATATCCTTGAGCCTTAAACATCAAGGATTCTTCATTCACTTGAATGGTCAACTCTCCTCTATCAACATCAATCACAGCCTTTGCTGTGGCTAGGAAGGGTCTGCCAAGGATGAGGGATTCATCCATGCACTTCCCAGTCTCTAGGACTATGAAATCAGTAGGGATGTAATGGTCTTCAACTTTAACCAGAACATCCTCTACAAGTCCATAAGCCTGTTTTCTTGAGTTGTCTGCCATCTCTAGTGAGATTTTTGCAGCTTGTACCTCAGAGATCCCTAACTTCTCCATTACAGAGAGGGGCATGAGGTTTACACTTGACCCTAAGTCACACAAGGCCTTCTTGAAGGTCATGGTGCCTATAGTACAAGGTATTGAAAACTTCCCAGGATCCTGTCTCTTTTGAGGCAGTTTCTGCTTAGACAAGTCATCCAGTTCTTTGGTGAGCAAAGGGGATTCATCCTCCCAAGTCTCATTTCCAAATAACTTGTCATTTAGCTTCATGATTGCTCCAAGGTATTTAGCAACTTGCTCTTCAGTGACATACTCATCCTCTTCAGAGGAAGAATACTCATCAGAGCTCATGAATGGCAGAAGTGAGTCCAATGGGATCTCTATGGTCTCATTTTGAGCCTCAGATTCCCATGGTTCCTCATTGGGGAACTTATTGGAGGCCAGTGGACGTCCACTGAGGCCTTCCTCAGTGGCGTTCACTGCCTCTCCTTCCTCTCCAAATTCGGCCATGTTGATGGCTTTGCACTCTCCTTTTGGATTTTCTTCTGTATTGCTTGGGAGAGTACTAGGAGGGAGTTCAGTAATTTTCTTGCTCAGCTGACCCACTTGTCCCTCCAAATTTCTAATGGAGGACCTTGTTTCAGTCATGAAACTTTGAGTGGTTTTAATCAGATCAGAGACCATGGTTGCTAAGTCAGAGTTATTCTGCTTAGAACTCTCTGTCTGTGGCTGAGAAGATGATGGAAAAGGTTTGCTATTGCTAAACCTGTTTCTTCCACCATTATTATTGCTGAAACCTTGTTGAGGTCTCTGTTGATCCTTCCATGAAAAATTTGGATGATTTCTCCATGAAGGATTATAGGTGTTTCCATAGGGTTCTCCCATGTAATTCACCTCTTCCATTGAAGGGTTCTCAGGATCATAAGCTTCTTCCTCAGATGAAGCTTCCTTAGTACTGCTTGGTGCATTTTGCATTCTAGACAGACTTTGAGAAATCATATTGACTTGTTGAGTCAATATTTTGTTCTGAGCCAATATGGCATTCAGAGTGTCAATCTCAATAACTCCTTTCTTCTGATTGGTCCCATTGTTCACAGGATTCCTTTCAGAAGTGTACATGAATTGGTTATTTGCAACCATTTCAATCAGCTCTTGAGCTTCTGTAGGCGTCTTCTTCAGATGAAGAGAGCCTCCAGCAGAGCTATCCAAAGACATCTTGGATAGTTCAGAGAGACCATCATAGAAAATACCTATGATGCTCCATTCAGAAAGCATGTCAGAGGGACACTTTCTGATTAATTATTTGTATCTTTCCCAAGCTTCATAGAGGGATTCTCCTTCCTTCTGTCTGAAGGTTTGGACTTCCACTCTAAGCTTACTCAATTTTTGAGGTGGAAAGAACTTTGCCAAGAAGGCATTGACTAGCTTTTCCCAAGAGTCTAGGCTTTCTTTAGGTTGAGAGTCCAACCATGTCTTAGCTCTGTCTCTTACAGCAAAAGGGAATAGCATAAGTCTATAGACCTCAGGGTCAACCCCATTAGTCTTGACAGTGTCACAGATTTGCAAGAATTCAGCTAAAAATTGATGAGGATCTTCCAATGGAAGTCCATGGAACTTGCAATTCTGTTGCATTAGAGAAACTAATTGAGGCTTAAGCTCAAAGTTGTTTGCTCCAATGGCAGGGATAGAGATGCTTCTCCCATAGATGTCGGGAGTAGGTGCAGTAAAGTCACCCAGCACCTTCCTTGCATTGTTAGCATTGTTGTTGTTTTCGGCTGCCATGTGTTCTTCTTCTTTGAAGAATTCGGTTAGGTCCTCTACAGAGAGTTGTGCTTTGGCTTCTCTTAGCTTTCGCTTCAAGGTCCTTTCAGGTTCGGGATCAGCCTCAACAAGAATGCTTTTGTCTCTGCTCCTGCTCATAAGAAAGAGAAGAGAACAAGAAAATGTGGAATCCTCTATGTCACAGTATAGAGATTCCTTTAGGTGTCAGAGGAGAAGAAAAGTAGAAGACAGAAGTAGAAAATTCGAACTTATCAAAGAAGATGGAGTTCGAATTTTGCATTAAGGACTAGTGTTAGTCCATAAACAGAAGGATGTGAGAAGAAGGGAAGTAATTTTCGAAAATTAAGTAAAAGATTTTGAAAACATTTTGAAAAACACTTAATTGATTTTCGAAAATCAAGAGTGGAAAAGAAATCAAGTGATTTTTGAGAAAGATTTTGAAATTAGAAATAAAAAAGATTTGATTGAAAACTATTTTGAAAAAGATGTGGTTAAGAAGATATGATTGATTTTAAAAAGATGTGATTGAGAAGATATGATTTGAAAAACATTTTAAAAAGATTTGATTTTGAGAATTAAAAACTTGGCTAACAAGAAAAGATATGATTCAAACATTAAACCTTTCTCAACAGAAAAGGCAACATACTTGAAATGTTGAATCAAATCATTGATTGATAGCAAGTATTTAAAAAAAATAGAAAGAAATTGATTTTGAAAACATATGATTGAAAAGATATGATTTGAAAAAGATTTGATTTTGAAAAACCTTGAAAACTTGAAAAAAATTTGCATTGAAAACAGAATCTTCCCTCTTGTGCCATCCTGGCGTTAAACGCCCAGAATGGTGCACATTCTGGCGTTTAACGCCCAAAACACTACCTTTTTGGGCGTTAAACGCCCAACCAGGTATCCTGGCTGGCGTTTAAACGCCAGTCGTCCTTCTTCACTGGGCATTTTGAACGCCCAGCTTTTCTGTGTAATTCCTCTGCTGTATGTTCTGAATCTTCAATTCTCTGTATTATTGACTTGAGAAGACACAAATTAAAAATATTTTTTGATTTTTAATAATAAGGAAAAATCAAAATGCAACAAGAATCAAATAACAATGCATGCAAGACACCAAACTTAGTAGTTTGTATACTACTGACACTAATGAGCCACATATGAGACACATAAACACTCAAGTCAAGAGAATTCAAAGATCAGAGTAAGAAATCATCAAGAATTACTTGAAGATCCTTAAGACACGTGAATGAATGTATGCAATTGACACCAAACTTAAAATGAAACACTAGACTCAAACAAGAAATATTTTTTTTTTTGATTTTATAATTTTGTAATTTTTTTTGTGTGATTTTCGAAAATTAAGTGGAAAAAGATATCAAAATTCTTAATGAGAATTCCAGGAATCAGTGCAATGCTAGTCTAAGACTCCGGTCCAGGAATTAGACATGGCTTCACAGCCAGCCAAGCTTTCAAAGAAAGCTTCGGTCCAAAACACTAGACATGGCCAATGGCCAGCCAAGCCTTAGCAGATCACTGCTCCAAAAGCAAGATTGATAGAAATCAACAAGCTCTTGTGATGATAAGTTGAAACCTCGGTCCAATGAAATTAGACATGGCTTCACAGCCAGCCAGATTTCAACAAATCATCATGAAACTCTAGAATTCATCTTCAAGAATTCCGAAAAAAAAAATACCTAATCTAAGCAACAAGATGAACCGTCAGTTGTCCAAACTCAAAATCCCCGGCAACGGCGCCAAAAACTTGGTGCACGAAATTGTGATCAATACTTTTTCACAACTCAAATAATCCCTAGTAATGGCCCCAAAAACTTGGTGCTCAATACCATGGCATAAACACAACTTCGCACAACTAACCAGCAAGTGTACTGGGTCGTCCAAGTAATAAACCTTACGCGAGTAAGGGTCGATCCCACAGAGATTGTTGGTATGAAGCAAGCTATGGTCACCTTGTAAATCTCAGTCAGGCAAACTCAAATGGGTATGGTGATAAACGCATAAAGCATAAAGATAAAGATAGAGATACTTATGTAATTCATTGGTAGGAACTTCAGATAAGCGTATGAAGATGCCTTCCCTTCCGTCTCTCTGCTTTCCTACTGTCTTCATCCAATCCTTCTTCCTCCTTTCCATGGCAAGCTTAAGCAAGGGTTTCACCGTTGTCAGTGGCTACCTCCCATCCTCTCAGTGGAAATGTTCAACGCACCCTGTCACGGCACGGCTATCCATCTGTCGGTACTCGATCAGGCCGGAATAGAATCCAGTGATTCTTTTGCGTCTGTCACTAACGCCCCGCCCTCAGGAGTTTGAAGCACGTCACAGTCATTCAATCATTGAATCCTACTCAGAATACCACAAACAAGGTTAGACCCTCCGGATTCTCTTGAATGCCACCATCAGTTCTAGCCTATACCACGAAGACTCTGATCTCACGGAATGGCTGGCTCGTTTGTCAGGCGAGCACTCGGTTGTCAGGCGATCAACCATGCATCATGTATCAGGAATCCAAGAGATATTCACCCAATCGAAGGTAGAACGGAGGTGGTTGTCAGTCACACATTCATAGGAGAGAATGATGATGAGTGTCACGGATCATCACATTCATCAAGTTGAAGAACAAGTGATATCTTAGAACAAGAACAAGCGGAATTGAATAGAAGAACAATAGTAATTGCATTAATACTCGAGGTACAGCAGAGCTCCACACCTTAATCTATGGTGTGTAGAAACTCCACTGTTGAAAATACATAAGAACAAGGTCTAGGCATGGCCGTGAGGCCAGCCTCCCAATGATCTAAGAACTAAATGTCCCCAGATGAAAATACAATAGTAAAAGGTCCTACTTATAGAAAACTAGTAGCCTAGGGTGTACAGAGATGAGTAAATGACATAAAAATCCACTTCCGGGCCCACTTGGTGTGTGCTTGGGCTGAGCATTGAAGCATTTTCGTGTAGAGACTCTTCTTGGAGTTAAACACCAGCTTTTATGCCAGTTTGGGCGTTTAACTCCCATTTTGGTGCCAGTTCCGGCGTTTAACGCTGGAATTCCTGAGGGTAACTTTGAACGCCGGTTTGGGCCATCAAATCTTGGGCAAAGTATGGACTATCATATATTGCTGGAAAGCCCAGGATGTCTAATTTCCAACGCCGTTGAGAGCGCGCCAATTGGGCTTCTGTAGCTCCAGAAAATCTACTTTGAGTGCAGGGAGGTCAGAATCCAACAGCATCTGCAGTCCTTTTTAGTCTCTGAATCAGATTTTTGCTCAGGTCCCTCAATTTCAGCCAGAAAATACCTGAAATCACAGAAAAACACACAAACTCATAGTAAAGCCCAGAAAAGTGAATTTTAACTAAAAACTAATAAAAATATACTAAAAACTAACTAGATCATACTAAAAACATACTAAAAACAATGCCAAAAAGCGTACAAATTATCCGCTCATCACCTCTCAACACCAAACTTAGAATTTGATTGTGGGGGCTCTGTTTGACTCTGTACTGAGAGAAGCTTTTCATGCTTCCTTTCTATTGTTAAAGAAGAACACCCTTGGGTCTTAAACACAAGGTAGTCCCTATTTAATTGAAGGACTAATTCTCTTCTGTTAACATCTATCACAGCTCCTGCTGTGGCTAGAAAAGGTCTTCCAAGGATGATGCATTCATCCTCCTCCTTCCTAGTGCCTAAGATTATGAAATTAGCAGGGATGTAAAGGCCTTCAACCTTTACCAACACGTCCTCTACCAATCCATACGCCTGTCTTACTGACTTATCTGCCATTTGTAATGAGAATATGGCAGGTTGTACCTCAATGATCCCCAGCTTCTCCATTACAGAGAGTGGCATAAGATTTATGCTTGACCCCAGGTCACACAGAGCCTTTTCAAAGGTCATGGTGCCTATGGTACAAGGTATTAAGAATTTACCAGGATCTTATTTCTTGGTGCACGAAATCACAATCACACTTTTGCAATTCTGCACAAATTAACAACAAGTGCACTGGGTCGTCCAAGTAATACCTTACGTGAGTAAGGGTCGATCCCACGGAGATTGTCGGCTCGAAGCAACCTATGGTTATCTTGTAACTCTTAGTCAGGATATCAATAATTCTCAGGTTTAATTGTAAAAAAGTAAAAGAACATGAAATAAATACTTGTTTTGCAGTAATGGAGAACAGGTTGAGGTTTTGGAGATGATATATCTTCTAAATCTCTACTTTCCTACTGTCTTCTTCTTCATGCACGCAAGGATCCTTCCATGGCAAGCTGTATGTTGGGTTTCACCGTTGTCAATGGCTACCTCCCATCCTCTCAGTGAAAATGTTCAACGCGCTCTGTCACATTACGGCTATTCTTCTGTCGGTTCTCGATCATGTCGGAATAGAATCCAGTGATTCTTTTGCGTCTGTCACTAACGCCCCACAATCGCGAGTTTGAAGCTTGTCACATTAATTCAATCCCTGAATCCTACTCAGAATACCACAGACAAGGTTTAGACCTTCCAAATTCTCAAGAATGGCCGCCAGTAGATTCTAGCTTATACCACGAAGATTCTGGTTAAGGAATCCAAGAGATATCCACTCAATCTAAGGTAGAACGGAGGTGGTTGTCAGGCACACGTTCATAGGTGAGAATGATGATGAGTGTCACGGATCATCACATTCATCAAGTTGATGAACAAGTGATATCTTGGAATAGAAGCAAGCGTGATTGAATGAAAACAGTAGTAATTGCATTAATCCATCAAGACACAGCAGAGCTCCTCACCCCCAACCATGGGGTTTAGAGACTCATGCCGTAGAAGGTACAATATGAAACGTGTAAAGTGTCATGAGGTACAGATACAATAGCAAAAAGTCCTATTTATGGTGAACTAGTGACCTAGGGTTTACAAGAATGAGTAAATGACATAAAAATCCACTTCCGGGGTCCACTTGGTGTGTGCTTGGGCTGAGCATTGAAGCTTTCATGTGTAGAGACTTTTTCTGGAGTTAAACGCCAGCTTTTGTGCCAGTTTGGGCGTTTAACTCCAACTTTTGTGCTAGTTCCGGTGTTAAACGCCGGGAATTCTGAAGCTGATTTGGAACGCCAGTTTGGGCCATCAATTCTTGAGCAAAGTATGGACTATTATATATTGCTGGAAAGACCAGAATGTCTACTTTCCAACGCAATTGAGAGCGCGCTAATTGGACTTCTTTAGCTTCAGAAAATTCACTTCGAGTGCAGAGAGGTCAGAATCCAACAGCATCTACAGTCCTTTTTCAGCCTCTGAATCAGATTTTTGCTCAGGTCCCTCAATTTCAGCTAGAAAATACCTGAAATCACAGAAAAACACACAAACTCATAGTAAAGTCCAAAAAAGTGAATTTTAAATAAAAATTAATAAAAATATAATAAAAACTAACTAAAATATACTAAAAACATACTAAAAATAATGCCAAAAAGCATATAAATTATCTGCTCATCACAACACCAAACTTAAATTTTTGCTTGTCCCCAAGCAACTAAAAATCAAATAGGATAAAAAGAAGAGAATATACTATAGACTCCGAAATATCAATGAAACTTAGCTCCGGTTAGATGAGCGGGACTAGGAGCTTTTTGCCTCCGAACAGTTTTGGCATCTCACTTTATCCTTTGAGGTTCAGAATGTTTGGCATCTATAGGAACTCATAATTCAGATAGTGTTATTGATTCTCCTAGTTAAGTATGTTGATTCTTGAACACATCTACTTTATGAGTCTTGGCCGTGGCCCAAAGCACTTTGTTTTCCAGTATTACCACTGTATACATACATGCCACAGACACATAACTGGGTGAACTGTAAAACCCAGTTAATTAACAGCTAATTAGCCTATAAATGAGAATTTATTCTAGAAAGCCCAAAATGTGATTTTTATGGCTAAATGTGATAGAGGAGAGTGAGACGAGAATTTTGGTACCAATTTTATAGGATTCGGACCAAGATTGGACCGAACGGGCCAAACCGGACCAATCGGACCCAAAGTGGGCCCTTGGCCCAACATAACTAAACCAAAACCCTAGTTTTCAGCATTCTCTCTCCTCACTAAACACACTCACATGCTGAAAATGGAGGCCATGGAGGGAAGAACACTCTCTCAAGTTCTTTCTCTCACTTGATCTTCAAACCACCATAACTTTTGATCTAGAGCTCCGATTGCCGCTCCATTTGCGGCCACGCTTTCACCGTGGAGATCTCTACAAAACCCATACAATTAATCTTGAGGTAAGCTATGTTTTGCTCTTTGAAATTCCAGCCTTGTTTTCGAGTTTTATGAGCAAAAATGTTGAGATTTTGGGCTCTTTGATGTTATAGGACCCAACTCTCTTGAAGGAGAAGGTTAATCTTGTCTCCTTGGACCTTGGGTGTGGTAAGATTCTCAACCCTAGTGTAATTTTGTTGTTCTATGATGTTTGGGTATTGAGATGTTGTGTATGGTTATGATGATTGTGGCTTAGGTTGTGTATATGTGAATATTGGAGCTTGATTGGTGATTTTGAAAAGTTTGAAAAAGGGATTTGGTGGTGAAAAATCTGTTCTTGGAGGTATTGAGGCCTTGAGAGCTTGTGGATAACTGGTTTGGAAGTGCTCCGGTTGAGCTTGGGAAATCGGCTAAGGTATGGTTTCGATTTTCCGTATCTAATATGTAATGTGGTAGGAAATACTTAGGCTAGAGGCCCTAAGATAGGCATTGAATTGTTGATGTTGTTGAATTGTTGATATATATGATGTGGTCATATATGTGATGATGATTAATGATGCCTTGATGGTATGATGTATGAGAAATATGCATGTTGTGATATATGCTTGATGATTGGTTATGGTTAAATTGTGGGTTGAACCATGTTGATGGTGAGTATGATATTGATTGTGTACAATGATGATTTAGTGGAATTGATGTTGTTGAGAATTGGCATGAGTAAGAGCATATGATATGTCAATATGTTTGAGTTTGAGCTACTTGGGTGAAGTGGGTTAAAATGATGAGATAGTGATTTTGTAAATTGTGGTAATGTGTCAATGTGTGAGTTGAGGAGGCTTGATGTTGAAAATTGATATATTTTGATTGATTTCAAAGAAAAGGGATGAAAATGACATGTTTTGATTGATTTTGAAAAGAGTTGAATATGGCTTGTTTTGAAAATGGCATGTTGTGGTTTTGTATGAAAAACATGGTTTTTGGGCATACTTTGACGGGACATAACTTGGACTACGGATCTCTGTTTTGTACCAAATCTGTTTCGAAATGAAATTGGATCCGGGATGTCCCTGCCGTTCGAAGAACGGGTGAAAAATGATTTAAAATGAGGAAGTTATGTCCGTCGGAAGATTGGGGGTTGAAACTGTGAATTCTGCAGCTTTCAACTTAGAAATATTTTTAGCAGAATGATCCCCCCCGCACGTAGGCGCACTTGGCGCGTACGCGCCGTTCTTCTCGAAATCGCCATCCACGCGTGCGCGTGATGGGCGCGGGTGCGCCGATGTGCTGCACCCAATGCCCAGTCGTTTGGCTAGTTTTCAATCCACGCGTTAGCGTGCATGACGCTTACGCGTCGATGAGTTTTCGAGGCCATCTACGCGTGCGCGTGGAGTGCGCGTACGCGTGGACCTGTTTTCATCCCAAAGTTGATTTTTGAGTTTTAAAAGCCAAATTTCATACTTCTAAGCCTCCGATCTCACCACTTATGTCTTAAATCATTATGATATGTCTAGCTATGAGAAGAAGGGCTAGTGAATGTGGCAACTTGCGAGTGAAGCAAGGGAAAAATGGATGATCAATGAGGATCAAGCATGAATATGTGAGATGCAGAGGATGGTGGTGGAAGTGCTTGTTATGCCATGGGCCGAAAGGCTGTAATTGTTTATGAAACGGCTGGTTATGGATTTAACCGTGAGTCGGGTGGCTGGTTATGGATTTAATCGTGAGCCGGATGGCTGAATTATTGTCATGTTACGGCGGGGCCATGATTATGGCTATGTATAAACGCATATATATATTGTTGAATGAATTGTGAAAGTTGCACTTCCATTATCGGAGATGAGAGTTTCCCTGGGAGAAAGCAGTGGCTAGCCACCATGTGCTCCAGGTCAAGACTTGAAGCTCCTTTGACCCTATGTCGTCAGAGTGGCCGGGCACTGTGAAATTCCCGGACGAGCTCACCCCCAAAAATATTCACCAGTGATGGTGATGGAAAATATTCACCAGTGAGGGTGATGGATATGGATCATGATTATGATCAAGTTTACTTTGTGTATGACTCAAGTTGGGGAGACACGACAGAGGGACAGTCCATTGGTTAACTGCCAGGACTTGTCGGGTTGGCTCTATAACCGACAGATGATATCATCAGCCACTAGGGACAGGCATTCATCATATGCATACTATATGAATTGTTTGAGATTGCCTATTTGACTGCATATTACTTGCTAATTGTCTAACTGCCTTATTTGTCCGTATTTGTATATTTCTTGTCTGACATAACTGTGTTTGCTACATTATACTCCTGCTGGTGGTTGGGAGGTTTGAAGGAATTGGAAAGGGAAGTATTAGTTAGACTGAAGTATCCTTAGTCAGATGCCCTTTATGGTTTAGCTTGTTTATAAGCTTTGAATTATCTGGAGGAAGTTCTAGGATTGCCTTTGGCTTTCCTCCATTATTATCTATTATATATGTGGAAGCTGTTACCATGCTGGGGACCTCTGGTTCTCACCCATGCGGATTTTGTGGTTTTCAGATGCAGGACGCGAGGTTTCCTGCTGAGGCATGCTGGAGACTTCTAGATTTGCGAAGATCCTTTGTTCTCGGGGCTATGTCTTGGTTTATATGTTTTGCTTAGATACTTTTATCTCTATTAAATAATACAAACTGTGATGACTCCTCTTATGGGAGGATTTTGGAGAATAGGTTTTATGTATTTGTGTCCCTTTGGGTTTCCTTTGGGGTTTTCCTTATTTTTATCATATATATATATATATATATATATATATATATATATATATATATATATATATATATATATATATATATATATATCGCTATGCTCGGACCGGTTATCTTCGCAGCCGGATCTTGAGTCTTGATATTCCTGTTTTTGATACGCCTTTGTAGATATATATAATCTCGCGTTGGTTACCCTTATTCGTTACGTTATCGATCGGAGTGTTGCGCTTTTGAGTTGCGATTTTTGTTTACCCCTTTTTTTTACAAAGGCTCCTAGTTATAATCGATCATTCATACTACTATACGTACTAAATTTTTATTTTAGAGGTCGTAATACCATGCCATCTCTGAATTATGACTTAAGCATAAGACTCTGTATGGTAGGGTGTTACATTATGGTATCAGAGCAGTTCATTCCTGTAGAGCCTGGGGGATGGACTGACTATGCTTATGTGCATTCTCTCTGTGTGTGTTATGTGCTATTAGTATATCTGCTTGATATATTTGGCATAAACGTTCATGAGCATGCATTTGGGGCTTTGAAGCACTAGACTTCCGATATTGAGACTGATCAACTTAATATCGATTGTTTGGTGTGTATAGGAACCAGATGGCGCCTCGTGGACGCGGTAGAGGTAGTGCGAGAGGTCGTACGAATGCTCGTGCACCAGAGAATAACCCTAATGACGCGGTGAACTTTATGACTGCGTTGGAGCACATGGCTGCTGCTATGCAAGCCACTGCTGAGGCTCTTGGTCAATAGATGAACAACCATGGTAATGATGGAGGTGGAGTTCAGGGCCCGATGACACTAGCAAACTTTTTGAAGGTTAACCCACCTAAGTTCAAGGGAACTGCTAGCCCGACTGAGGCTGATACATGGTTTCAGGCTATAGAGAGAGCACTGCAAGCACAAGTGGTATCTGAAGGGCAGCGTGTCGAGTTTGCTACCTATATGCTCACAGGTGAAGCGTCGCATTGTTGGTAAGGTATCCGACGTCTTCTGCAGCAGGGTGATGACTATATCACTTGGAATGTCTTCCAAGAGGAGTTCTATAAGAAGTACTTTCTGAATTCTGCTAGGACAGCTAAGGAACTTGAGTTACTGCAGCTGAAGCAGGGTACTATGTCCATATCAGAGTATACTGACAAGTTTGAGGAGCTGTTCAGGTTCTCTCGTATGTGCCAAGGGACTCCGGTGGAATATGAGGAATGGAAGTGTGTTAAATATGAAGGAGGACTCCAGAGCGATATTTTCAGTTCAGTGGGACCAATGGAGATTAAGACCTTCTCCGAGTTGGTAAACAAGTGTAGGGTTGCTGAAGAGTGTCTGAAAAGGGCAACCGCTGAGAAAGGGAGTCACAAAGGATCATTCCCACAGAACCGAGGGAAGAGCTTTGCGCCTAGAGGTCCGCCTTTCAAGAGAGGAAGCTCTTTCAGGAGGCCCAACAACAATAACTCCCAAGGAAAGAAGTTTGGGAAGCAGCCTCAGAATGATCAAGCTTGTACTAGGTGTGGAAGTCACCATCCGGGAGCACCATGCAAGGCCGGATGGGGTTTGTGCTACAATTGTGGAAAGGCGGGGCATAAAGCCGTAAATTGTCCAGAGAAGCAGAAACAAGATGCTGGGAAAGCACAACAGACTGGTCGGGTGTTCACCACTTCAGCTGTAGGAGCTGAGGGATCTGAGACACTTATTCGAGGTAACTGTGAAATGGCTGGTCAAACTTTAAATGCTTTATTTGATTCAGGAGCATCGCATTCATTTATTGCATTTGAGAAAGCCCATGAGTTAGGACTGAAGATTGTAACTTTAGGTTATGATCTAAGAGTGTACAATGCTACCCATGAAGCCACGGTAACTAGGCTAGGATGCCCGGAAGTTTCCTTTAGGTTCAAGCAGCGTGATTTTATTCATAATTTAGTCTGCTTGCCGATGATCGGTCTTGATCTTATCTTGGGATTGGACTGGTTATCTAAGAACCATGTTCTGCTTGATTGTTCCACCAAGTTGGTGTACTTTATGCCGGAAGATACTGAAGGTTCGGTCGTGGTGAATAATTATTACTTGAACTCGATGATGGTGAAATGTTCCGGAACCGAATGTCAGGGTATCATGTTGTTAACCGCGGGCGTTTCGGGTGATGATCAAAGGTTGGAATAGATTCTGGTTGTGTGTGAGTTTCCGGAAGTGTTTCCCGATGATATTGATGAGTTTCCACCTAACCGAGAGGTTGAGTTTGCTATTGAATTGGTGCCCGGGGCGGGACCAATCTCAAGCGCTCCTTATAGGATGTCACCGTTAGAGATGAACGAGCTAAAATCTCAGTTAGAGGATTTGTTGGGAAAGAATTTTATACGACCAAGTGTCTCTCCGTGGGGTGCTCCAGTGTTACTGGTGAAGAAGAAGGATGGGAGTATGCGGCTCTGTGTGGATTACAGGCAGCTGAACAAGGTTACAATAAAGAATAAATACCCATTGCCAAGAATTGATGATCTCATGGATCAGTTACAAGGAGCTGGAGTTTTCTCCAAGATCGATTTGCGATCCGGTTATCACTAGATAAGGGTGAGGGGTGAGGATATCCCTAAGACCGCTTTCAGGACTCGTTATGGTCATTACGAGTACACTGTAATGTCTTTTGGGTTGACAAACGCTCCTGCGGTATTCATGGATTACATGAATAGAGTTTTCCATCCGTTTCTGGATAAATTCGTTGTTGTCTTCATTGATGACATACTGATTTATTCCAAGACTGAATAAGAGCATGCGGAACACTTGAGGACCGTGTTGCAGATTCTAAAGGAGAAGAAACTCTATGCAAAACTGTCTAAGTGTGAGTTTTGGAAGAGTGAGGTAAAGTTTTTGGGCCATGTGGTGAGTAAGAAGGGAATAGCCGTAGATCCAACTAAGGTGGAGGCTGTGATGGATTGGAAGCAACCAACCATCGTAACAGAGATAAGGAGTTTTCTGGGTTTAGCTGGCTATTACCGAAGGTTTATCAAGGGCCTTTCACAGATAGCTTTGCCAATGACAAAGTTAACCCGCAAAGACACTCTGTTTGTTTCGACTCTTGAGTGCGAGGAAAGCTTTCAGACATTGAAGAAAAAGTTGACCACTGCACCTGTGTTAGTGTTACCCGAGCCGAATAAGCCATTTGAGGTGTATTGTGATGCCTCATTAAAGGGTCTAGGGTGCGTGCTGATCCAGCATCATAATGTGGTGGCGTATGCCTCACGACAGTTGAGACCGCATGAAGTGAATTATCCTACACACGATTTGGAACTCGCTGCAATTGTGTTTGCCTTGAAGGTGTGGAGGCATTATCTCTATGGGGTTAAATTCCAAGTCTTCTCCGATCACAAGAGTTTGAAATATCTCTTTGATCAGAAAGAGCTTAATATGAGGCAGAGAAGGTGGATGGAATTGTTGAAGGACTACGACCTTGAGTTGCATTACCATCCGGGAAAGGCGAACATAGTGGCAGATGCGTTGAGTCGGAAGTCATTATATGCGGCTTGGATGATGCTTCAAGAGGAAAAGTTGCTCAAGGGATTTAAGAGTCTGAAAATTGGTGCTCAAGAAGTATCCGGAACTTTGTGTTTGAGCCGATTAGAGATCTCAAGTGATTTTAAGTCCGAACTCCTAAAGGCTCATCAAAATGATGAAGCGTTATGGAAGGTGTTACCGGCTGTTGAGCAAGGAAAACAATGGAGAGTGTCGGAAGAAAAAGATGGGTTATGGAGATTCAATGGTAGGATCATTGTGCCGGATGTTGGCACTTTGAGGCAAGATATTTTAAAGGAGGCACACAAAAGCGGATTCTCCATTCACCCGGGAAGTACTAAGATGTACCATGATTTAAAGGCAATGTTCTGGTGGCCGGGTATGAAGAATGATGTGGCGGAATATGTTTCAAAGTGCTTAACTTGTCAAAAGGTAAAGATTGAACATCAAAGACCTTCCGGGATGTTGCAACCTTTAGAGATTCCACAATGGAAGTGGGAAAGTATTGCAATGGACTTTGTGTCTGGATTGCCAAGGACTAGGGCTGGTTTTGATGCTATTTGGGTGATTGTGGACCGACTGACGAAGTCAGCTCACTTTTTGCCCATTCGGATGACTTACACCCTTGAGGAGCTAGCACGGTTATACATAAAGAAGATTATGAGACTTCATGGTGTACCTGCTACTATAATCTCTGATAGAGATCCTCGTTTCACTTCAAGGTTTTGGGGTGCATTTCAGAAAGCTTTTGGAACCCGATTAAGCTTGAGCACGGCTTACCATCCTCAAATAGATGGTCAATCCGAGAGGACGATCCAAACACTAGAGGATATGTTGAGAGCTTGTGTTTTGGACCAACCGGTGAGTTGGGATCGGTATATGCCATTGGTGGAGTTTGCATACAATAATAGTTATCATGCGAGCATAGGAATGGCTCCGTATGAGGCCTTGTATGGGAGGAAATGTCAATCTCCGCTATGCTGGTATGAAGCTGGGGAGAAAGGCTTGTTGGGGCCGGAAATGATAGCTGAGACCACTGAACAAGTCAAAAAAATCCGTGATAGGATGCTTACGGTTCAGAGTCATCAAAAGAGTTACGCCGATCAGAGGCGGAAGCCCTTAGAATTTGAGGAAGGAGATCATGTTTTCCTTAAGGTTACTCCGACTACAGGAGTAGGCAGGGCGATTAAGGCAAAGAAGTTGAATCCTCGATACATTGGTCCATTTCAGATCCTGGAGAGGATTGGACCGGTGGCGTATCTACCACCTCATCTTTCGAATCTGCACGACGTGTTTCACATGTCGCAGCTTCGGAAGTACACTCCTGATGCTAGCCATGTGTTAGAACCTGAGTCGGTTCAGTTAAGGGAAGATTTGACGCTTCCAGTGGCTCCGGTCAGAATTGATGATACTAATATCAAACGGTTGCGTGGAAAAGAGGTTTCATTAGTCAAAGTGGCATGGAGTCGAGGCGGTGTTGAGGAACACACTTGGAAACTTGAGTCGGAGATGCGAACGGATTATCCGCATTTATTCTCAGCTATTTGCATATGAATTTTGTGGGCAAAATTCCCAATTAGGTGGGTAAAATGTAAAACCCGGTTAATTAATGGCTAATTAGCCTATAAATGAGAATTTATTATACAAAGCCAAAAATGTGATTTTTATGGCAAAATGTGATAGAGGAGACTGAGACGAGAATTTCGGTACCAATTTTATAGGATTCGGACCAAGATTGGACCGAACGGGCCAAAACGGGCCAACCGGACCCAAAGTGGGCCCTTGGCCCAACATAACTAAACCAAAACCCTAGTTTTCAGCATTCTCTCTCCTCACTAAACACACTCACATGCTGAAAATGGAGGCCATGGAGGGAAGAACACTCTCTCAAGTTCTTTCTCTCACTTGATCATCAAACCACCATAACTTTTGATCTAGAGCTCCGATTGCCGCTCCATTTGCGGCCACGCGTTCACCGCGGAGAGCTCTACAAAACCCATACAATTAATCTTGAGGTAAGCCACGTTTTGCTCTTTGAAATTTCAGCCTTGTTTTCGAGTTTTATGAGCAAAAATGTTGAGATTTTGGGCTCTTTGATTTTATAGGACCCAACTCTCTTGAAGGAGAAGGTTAATCTTGTCTCCTTAGACCTTGGGTGTGGTAAGATTCTCAACCCTAGTGTAATTTTGTTATTCTATGATGTTTGGGTATTGAGATGTTGTGTATGGGTATGATGATTGTGGCTTAGGTTGTGTATATGTGAATATTGGAGCTTGATTGGTGATTTTGAAAAGCTTGAAAAAGGGATTTGGTGGTGAAAAATCTGTTCTTGGAGGTATTGAGGCCTTGAGAGCTTGGGGATAAGTGGTTTGGAAGTGCTCCGGTTGAGCTTGGAAAATCGGCTAAGGTATGGTTTCGGTTTCCCGTATCTAATATGTAATGTGGTAGGAAATACTTAGGCTAGAGGCCCTAAGATAGGCATTGAATTGTTGATGTTGTTGAATTATTGATATATATGATGTGGTCATATATGTGATGATGATTAATGATGCCTTGATGGTATGATGTATGAGAAATATGCATGTTGTGATATATGCTTGATGATTGGTTATGGTTAAATTGTGGGTTGAACCATGTTGATGGTGAGTATGATATTGATTGTGTACAATGATGATTTAGTGGAATTGATGTTGTTGAGAATTGGCATGAGGAAGAGTATATGATATGTCAATATGTTTGAGTTTGAGCCACTTGGGTGAAGTGGGTTAAAATGATGAGATAGTGATTTTGTAAATTGTGGTAATGTGTCAATGTGTGAGTTGAGGAGGCTTGATGTTGAAAATTGATATATTTTGATTGATTTCAAAGAAAATAGATGAAAATGACATGTTTTGATTGATTTTGAAAAGAGTTGAATATGGCTTGTTTTGAAAATGGCATGTTGTGGTTTTGTATGAAAAACATGGTTTTTGGGCATACTTTGACGGGACATAACTTGGACTACGGATCTCTGTTTTGTACCAAATCTGTTTCGAAATGAAATTGGATCCGGGATGTCCCTGCCGTTTGAAGAACGGGTGAAAACTGATTTAAAATGAGGAAGTTATGTCTGTCGGAAGATTGGGGGTTGAAACTGTGAATTCTGCAGCTTTTAACTTAGAAAATTTTTTAGCAGAATGACCCCCCCCCCCCCGCGCGTAGGCGCACTTGGCGCGTACACGCCGTTCTTCTCGAAAGCACCATCCATGCGTGCGCATGATGGGCACGGGCGCGCCGATGTGCTGCACCCAATGCCCAGCCATTTTCCTGAGAGTTATGCCAGAACTGTGCCAGTTTTGTGCCTGGGGCACGAGAGTACCCACGCGTACGCGTGGTTGACGCGTGCGCGTCGTTTGGCTAGTTTTCAATCCACGCGTTAGCGTGCATGACGCTTACGCATCGATGAGTTTTCGAGGCCATCCACGCGTGCGCGTGGAGTGCGCGTACGCGTGGACTTGTTTTCATCCCAAAGTTGATTTTTGAGTTTTAAAAGCCAAATTTCATACTTCTAAGCCTCCGATCTCACCACTTATGTCTTAAATCATTATGATATGTCTAGCTATGAGAAGAAGGGCTAGTGAATGTGGCAACTTGCGAGTGAAGCAAGGGAAAAATGGATGATCAATGAGGATCAAGCATGAATATGTGAGATGCGGAGGATGGTGGTGGAAGTGCTTGTTATGCCATGGGCCGAAAGGCTGTAATTGTTGATGAAACGGCTGGTTATGGATTTAACCGTGAGCCGGGTGGCTGGTTATGGATTTAACCGTGAGCCGGATGGCTGAATTATTGCCGTGTTACGGCGGGGCCATGATTATGGCTATGTATAAACGCATATATATGCTGTTGAATGAATTGTGAAAGTTGCACTTCCATTATCGGAGATGAGAGTTTCCCCAGGAGAAAGCAGTGGCTAGCCACCATGTGCTCCAGGTTGAGACTTGATGCTCTTTTGACCCTATGTCGTCAGGGTGGCCGGGCACTGTGAAATTCCCGGACGAGCTCACCCCCAAAAATATTCACCAGTGATGGTGATGGATAAATATTCACGAGTGATGGTGATGGATATGGATCATGATTATGATCAAGTTTACTTTGAGTATGACTCACGTTGGGGAGACACGACAGAGGGACAGTCCATTGGTTAACTGCCAGGACTTGTCGGGTTGGCTCTATAACCGACAGATGATATCATCAGCCACTAGGGACAGGCATTCATCATATGCATACTATATGAATTGTTTGAGATTGCCTATTTGACTGCATATTACTTGCTAATTGTCTAACTGCCTTATTTATCCCTATTTGTATATTTCTTGTCTGATATAACTGTATTTGCTACATTATACTCCTGCTGGTGGTTGGGAGGTTTGAAGGAATTGGAAAGGGAAGTATTAGTTAGACTGAAGTATCCTTAGTCAGATGCCCTTTATGGTTTAGCTTGTTTATAAGCTTTGAATTATCTGGAGGAAGTTCTAGGATTACCTTTGGCTCTCCTCCATTATTATATATTATATATGTGGAAGCTGTTACCATGCTGGGGACCTTTGGTTCTCACCCATGCGGATTTTGTGGTTTTCAGATGCAGGACGCGAGGTTTCCCGCTGAGGCATGCTGGAGACTTCTAGATTTGCGAAGATCCTTTGTTCTCGGGGCTATGTCTTGGTTTATATGTTTTGCTTAGATACTTTTATCTCCGTTAAAAAATACAAACTGTGATGACTCTTCTTATGGGAGGATTTTGGAGAATAGGTTTTATGTATTTATGTCCCTTTGGGTTTCCTTTGGGGTTTTCCTTATTTTTATCATATGTATATATCGCTATGCTCGGACCGGTTATCTTCGCAGCCAGATCTTGAGTCTTGATATTCCTGTTTTTGATACTCCTTTGTAGATATATATAATCTCGCGTTGGTTACCCTTATTCGTTACGTTATCGATCGGAGTGTTGCGCTTTTGAGTTGCGATTTTTGTTTACCCCTTTTTTTTACAAAGGCTCCTAGTTATAATCAATCATTCATACTACTATACGTACTAAATTTTTATTTTAGAGGTCGTAATTCCTTGCCATCTCTGAATTATGACTTAAGCATAAGACTCTGTATGGTAGGGTGTTACATGAACCTTTTCAGATTGTGACTCAGCTTTGCTAGAGTCCCCAATTAGAGGTGTACAGGGTTCTTAAGCACACTCTTTTTGCTCTGGATCACGACTTTAACCGCTCAGTCTCAGGTTTTCACTTAACACCTTCACGCCACAAGCACATGGTTATGGACAGCTTGGTTCAGCCGCTTAGGCCAGGATTTTATTCCTGTGGGCCCTCCTATCCACTGATGCTCAAAGCCGTGGATCCTTTTTATTTTACCCTTGCCTTTTGGTTTAAAGGGATATTGGCTTTTCTGCTTGCTTTTTTTTTGAATTCACTGCTTTTTCTTGCTACAAGAATCAATTTGATAATTTTTCAGATCCTCAATAACATTTCTCGTTTTCTATCATTCTTTCAAAAGCCAACAATTTTAACATTCTTAAAACAACAAATTCAAAAGACATATGCACTGGTCAAGCATTCATTCAGAAAATAAAAAGTATTGTCACCACATCAAACTAATGCAACTAGTTTCAAAGATAAATTAGAAATCCTGTACTTCTTGTTCTTTTGTGATTAAAGCATTTTTCATTTAAGAGAGGTGATGGATTCATAGGACATTTATAGCTTTAAGACATGAACTTTAAATTTTATTAATCATGGATTAAGAACAAGACTCAAAGATAATTATAAGAGAAGACTAATAATAATAGAAAAACAGAAAATTAAAAACAGAAATTTAAATGACTCTAAAATTGATTCCTAATGATAGAGGTTATCATATAGTTAGGACTCAACAACCTTGATTTTGAGAAGTGGATGCTCTCTCAACTTGTGGGGTGTTTGACCCTTCAAGGGAGAGTTTCTGGCGTTTCAACTCCTGTAGCTCACGCCCCTACTTCTCTTGTTCCTTTAGCAGTTTGCAGAGCATGCAGTTTTGATTCTGTTGTTCTTCCTTAAGTTGTTCCATAGCTTCTTACAGCTTGACAACAGATGGTTCTAGGCGGGTCCAGTAGTCAATTTCAGGAAGTTGAGGGAGGAACTCCTGTGCCCTCCTTTTGATAGAGTTATCTTGCATTTGTCCTTCCATTGACTTCTTGGTGATTGGATGTTCAATTGGGATGAATTCATCTACTCCCATCCTCACCCCAGCATCTTTACATAGCAAAGAGATTAAGCTTGGGTAAGCCAGTTTGGCTTCAGTGGAATTCTTGTTTGCAATTGTGTAAATCTCATAAGCACTCAGATGATGAACCTCCACTTCTTTTCCCAGCATAATGCAATGAATCATCACTGCTCTCTTGATAGTGACCTCAGAATGGTTACTAGTGGGCAAAATGGAACGCCTAATGAAGTCTAGCCAACCTCTTGCAACTGGTTTGAGATCTCCACTCTTGAGTTAGTTTGGAACACCTTTTGAATTGGTTATCCACTTAGTTCCAGGGAGGCATATGTCCTCTAGAACTTGATCCAACCCCTTATCTACTCTCACCATTCTCCTATTAAAGGATTCAGGATCATCTTGTAGTTGAGGCAGTTTGAAGTCCTCCCTTATTTTGTCCAGATGAAAGTAAATAGTTCTCCCTCTGACCATTGTTCTGAAGGTATGGAAAGCAATTCCAGTCATTCTCTGCTTATCTGTCAATCACAGATTTGAGTAGAATTCCTGAACCATGTTTCTTCCAACCTTTGTTTCAGGATTGGCTAGAATTTCCCATCCTCTATTTCGAATTTGCTCTTGGACCTCCGGATATTCGTCTTCTTTCAGATCGAATTTAACTTCCGGGATCACTGACCTTAGACCCATTATTTTGTGGTAATGGTCTGCATGTTCTTTGGTTAAGAACCTCTCTTGACTCCAAAGATTCTTTGGAGTATTCTCTTTCTTGCCTCTTGAATTGGTTTGTTTTCCTTTGGGAGCCATGGTCTTGATGAGCCTTAGCTTAGTGATCACGGAAAAGCACACCAAACTTAGAGGTTTGCTTGTCCTCAAGCAAAAGAAAGGAAAGAGGAGAGAGAGAAGGAGAAGCAAATTCGAATGGTGAAGAGAGGGGGATGGCCGAATGTGTATTTATAAGGGAGGCGGAGGGATTTCGAAAGTTTTGAAAGAGATTTGAGAAGATATAGAAAGAATTTGAGAAAATACTTGAGTTTTTTGAAGAAGATTTGGAAAAGATTTGAAACAGATTTGAGAAATAATTTAGAAAATTGTTGGATTTTTGAAATTTGAGGGTGAATGATGAAAGTTTGTAACATGTTTATGTAGAAAATTATGGGTCAAAACATGAAAGTGTGAAAAAATTTGAAGTGGAAAGCAAAATCTCCTTCCCCTGCCTTTCTGGCGTTAAACGCCCAGAATGGTATCTATTCTGGCGTTTAATGCCCAATTGGTGGCCATTATGGGCGTTTAACACCCAGGCAGGCACCTTGGCTGGCGTTAAATGCCAGAAACCCCTTTATCACTGGGCGTTTTGCTGAATGCCCAGGATGCTGCACTTCTGGCATTAAACGCCCAGAATGGTGCCCATTCTGGCGTTTAACGCCCAAAATGGTGCCTTTAGTGGCGTTAAACGCCCAGAATGGTATCCATTCTGGCGTTTAACACCCAGGATGCCCCTTACTGGCATTTTCTTGCCAGCAAGCTCCTTTTCTCTGCTAATTTCACTGAATCCTTCTGTAACTCTGTGAATTCCTTCAATTTCAATGATCAACCTTGAAGAATATATATCAAACTTTTATAAAACAAATAACCTGCTAATAACTGGGTTGCCTCCCAGCAAGCGCTTCTTTATTGTCTTTAGCTGGACCTTTACTGAGACTCATTCAAGCCTCAGTTTTCAGCATCCCTGCTCAAAATTACTTTCAAGATAATGTTTAATCCTTTGTCCATTAACAATTAACTTTTTGTCAGAATCAATATCCTGAAGCTCAACATATCCATATGGTGACACTCCTGTAATCACATAAGGACCCCTCCACCGGGATTTCAGTTTTCCTGGAAATAGTTGGAGCCTAGAGTTGAAGAGTAGAACTTTTTGTCCTGGCTCAAAGACTCTGGATGACAACTTCTTGTCATGCCACTTTTTTGCCTTTTCCTTATAAATTTTTGCATTTTCAAAGGCACTGAGTCTGAATTCCTCTAGCTCATTTAGCTGGAGCAATCTTTCTTCACCAGCTAACTTAGCATCCAGGTTTAGGAATCTGGTTGCCCAGTAGGCTTTATGTTCCAGTTCCACGGGCAGATGACAGGCCTTGCCATACACAAGTTGGTATGGAGAGGTTCCTATAGGAGTCTTGAATGCTGTTCTGTATGCCCACAGAGCATCATCCAAGCTCTTTTACCAATCCTTTCTACGGGCTATTACAGTCCGTTCTAGGATTCTTTTTAGCTCTCTATTAGAGACTTCAACTTGCCCATTTTTCTGTGGATGATACGGAGTTGCTACTTTGTGGCTAATTCCATATCGGACCATAGCAGAGTATAGCTGTTTGTTGCAGAAATGAGTGCCCCCATCACTGATTAGTACTCTGGGAACACCAAACCTGCTGAAGATGTGTTTCTGAAGGAATTTCAGCACGGTTTTGGTATTATTATTGGGTGTGGCAATTGCTTCTACCCATTTAGATACATAATCTACTGCCACCAGAATATAAGTGTTGGAGTATGATGGTGGGAAGGGACCCATGAAGTCAATACCCCATACATCAAACAATTCAATCTCTAAGATCCCTTGTTGAGGCATGGCGTAACCATGAGGCAAGTTACCAGCTCTTTGGCAACTGTCACAGTTACGCACAAACTCTCGGGCATCCCTATAGAGAGTAGGCCAGTAGAATCCGCATTGGAGGACTTTAGTGGCTGTTCGCTCACTTCCGAAATGTCCCCCATACTGTGATCCATGGCAATGCCATAGGATCCTTTGTGCTTCCTCTCTAGGTACACATCTGCGGATCATTCCGTCTGCACATCTCTTAAAGAGATACGTCTCATCCCATAGGTAGTACTTGGCATCTGAAATTAATTTTTTTCTTTGCACACTGCTGTACTCCTGGGTATGAACCTCACAGCTTTATAGTTTGCAATATCTGTAAACCATGGTTCTTCCTGAATGGCAGAGAGTTACTCATCTGGAAAGGTCTCAGAGATCTCAGTAGAGGGGAGGGATGCCCCAGCTACTGGTTCTATCCGGGACAAGTGATCAGCTACCTGATTCTCTGTCTATTTTCTTTCTCTTATTTCTATATCAAACTCTTGCAGAAGCAACACCCATCTTATGAGCCTGGGTTTTGAATCCTACTTTGTGAGTAAATATTTAAGAGCAGCATGGTCAGTGTACACAATCACTTTTGACCCTACTAAATAGGATCTAAACTTGTCAATGGCATAAACCACTGCAAGTAACTCTTTTTCTGTGGTTGTGTAATTCTTCTGTGCGTCATTTAGAACACGGCTAGCATAATAAATGACGTGCAGAAGCTTGTTGTGCCTCTGTCCCAACACTGCACCAATGGCATGGTCACTGGCATCACACATTAGTTCAAATGGTAATGTCCAGTCTGGTGCAGAGATGACTGGTGTTGTGACCAGCTTGGCTTTCAGGGTCTCAAATGCCTGCAGACACTGTGTGTCAAACACAAATGGTATGTCAGCAGCTAGCAGGTTGCTTAGAGGTTTTGCAATTTTTGAAAAATCCTTTATAAACCTTCTGTAGAATCCTGCATGCCCCAGAAAGCTTCTAATTTCCTTAACATTGGCAGGTGTTGGTAATTTTTTAATTACCTCTACCTTTGCTTGATCCACCTCTATTCCCTTGGTTGAAATTTTGTGCCCAAGGACAATTCCTTCAGTCACCATAAAGTGACATTTCTCCCAGTTTAAGACCAGGTTAGTCTCTTGGCACCTTTTCAGGACAAGTGCTAGATGATTAAGACAGGAACTGAATGAGTCTCCAAATAGTGAGAAGTCATCCATGAAGACTTCCAGGAACTTCTCTACCATATCAGAGAAGATGGAGAGCATGCACCTCTGAAAGGTTGCAGGTGCATTGCATAGACCAAAAGGCATTCTTCTGTAAGCAAACACGCCAGAAGGACAGGTGAATGCTGTTTTCTCTTGATCTTGAGGGTCCACTGCAATTTGATTATAGCCTGAATAGCCATCCAAAAAATAGTAATAATCATGACCCGCTAGTCTTTTTAGCATTTGGTCTATGAATGGTAAAGGAAAATGATCCTTTCTGGTGGCTGTATTGAGCCTTCTGTAGTCAATACACATACGCCACCCTGTAACTGTTCTTGTAGGAACCAGTTTATTCTTTTCATTATGAACCACTGTCATGCCTCCCTTCTTGGGGACAACATGGACAGGGCTCACCCAGGGGCTATCAGAAATAGGATAAATAATCCTAGCCTCTAGTAACTTAGTGACCTCTTTCTGCACCACCTCCTTCATGGCTGGATTTAGCCGCCTCTGTGGTTGAACCACTGACTTGGCATTATCTTCCAATAGGATCTTGTGCATGCATCTTGCTGGGCTAATGCCCTTAAGATCACGTATGGACCACCCAAGAGTTGTCTTGTGTGTCCTTAGCACTTAAATTAGTGCTTCCTCTTCCTGTGAATTTAAAGCATAGCTTATGATCACTGGAAAAGTGTCACCTTCTCCCAGAAATGCATACTTCAGGGATGGTGGTAGTGGCTTGAGCTCGGGTTTAGGAGGCTTATCCTCTTCCTGAGGAATTTTCAGAGGTTCTTTTATTTCCTCTGGTTCCTCCAGGTCAGGCTGAACATCTTTAAAGATATCCTCTAGCTCTGATTCGAGACTCTCAGTCGTATTGATCTCTTCCACCAACGAGTCAATAATATCAGCGCTCATGCAGTCATTTGATGTGTCTGGATGCTGCATAGCTTTGACAGCATTCAACTTCAACTCATCCTCATTGACTCTCAGGGTCACTTCCCCTTTTTGTACATCAATGAGAGTTCGTCCAGTTGTTAGGAAGGGTCTTCCTAGGATGAGAGTTGCACTCTTGTGTTCCTCCATTTCCAGCACTACAAAGTCAGTTGGAAAGGCAAATGGCCCAACCTTGACAATCATGTCCTCAATTATGCCTGATGGATATTTAATGGAGCCATCAGCAAGTTGGAGACATATCCGGGTTGGTTTGACTTCTTCAGTCAACCCAAGCTTTCTGATAGTGGATGCAGGTATTAGGTTGATACTTGCCCCAAGGTCACATAGGGCTGTCTTGGTACAAGCACCTTCTAATGTGCATGGTATCACAAAGCTTCCTGGATCTTGAAGCTTCTCTGGTAAGCTTTTCAGAATGACTGCACTACATTCTTCAGTGAGAAACACCTTTTCAGTTTTTTTCCAATCCTTCTTATGACTTAAGATCTCTTTCATGAACTTAGCATAAGATGGTATTTGCTCAAGTGCCTCTGCAAACGAAATCTTTATTTCAAGAGTCCTGAGATAGTCTGCAAAGTGGGCAAATTGCTTATCCTGTTCTGCTTGGCGGAGTTTCTGAGGATAAGGCATCTTGGCTTTATATTCTTCAACCTTGGTTGCTGCAGGTTTATTCCCTACAGGTGTGGTTGGAGAAGCCTTCATAGAGGGGTTACTATCAGCACTCCCAGGTGTCTGATTCCTCATTGGCATTTGAACGCCAGGACTGGGTGCAGGATGGGTGTTTAATGCCAGCTTTCCACCCTTTTCTGGCGTTTGAACACCAGAACTGGGCAAGAAATGGGCGTTTAACGCCAACTTTTCCCTTTTTTCTGGTGTTTGAACGCCAGAAGTATTCCTCTCTGGGCTCTTACTATCCTCAGAGGGATTTTGGGCAGTGGTTTGGTCATCCTCTGTCAGTTGTTCCTTTCTTGGATTTTTGCCACTTTGAGCTAAATTATTCAATGTCTTCCCACTCCTTAGTTGAACTGCTTGGCATTCTTCTGTTATCTGTTTAGATAGCTGCTATTTTGTCTGATTCAACTGTAATTCTATATTCTTGTTAGCAATTTTAGTTTCTTGGAGCATCTCTTTAAATTCTGCTAACTGTTTTGTCATCAGGAGTAATTGCTGATTAAGCTCAACCATTTGTTCTTGAGGGTTAGGTTCAGTAGTTACTGCCATGGCTTCTTCTTTTATAGAGGACTCACTGCTTGAGTATAGATATTGATTTCTAGCAACCGTATCTATGAGCTCTTAAGCCTCTTCAGTCGTCTTCCTCATGTGTATAGATCCACCAGCTGAGTGGTCTAAACACATCTGAGCTTTTTCTGTAAGCCCATTATAGAAGATGTCTAACTGTACCCACTTTGAAAACATTTCAAAAGGGCATTTCCTTAGCATCCCTCTATACCTCTCCCAGACATTATAAAGGGATTCATTATCATCTTGTTTAAAGCCTTGGATGTCCAGCCTTAGTTGTGTCATCCTTTTTAGAGGGTAAAATTGATTCAGGAATTTGTCTGATAACTATCTCCATGTTTTTATGCTTGCTGTGGGTTGGTTATTCAACCACCTCTTAGCTTGATCTTTTACAGTAAATGAAAAAAGTAACAATCTGTAGACATCCTGATCCACTTCTTTATCATATACTGTGTCAGCAATTTGTAAGAACTGTGCCAGAAACTCAGTAGGTTCTTCCTGTGGAAGACCGGAATACTGGCAATTTTGCTGCACCATGATAATGAGTTGAGGATTTAGCTCAAGCCTGCTTGCTTTAATGGGAGGTATACAGATACTACTCCCATATGCAGCTGTAATGGGGTTAGCATATGACCCCAGAGTCCTTCTGGACTGTTCAATTCCACTTAGGTCCATGATGGAGAAAGGGAGATGATGTGGATATTATTATTTTTTTTCTTTTTTTTTAGAGTAACCGAAAATAATAAACTAAAATGAATGAAAAATAAAATAAAAATTCGAAAACCAAAAGAGAATAAAATAAAAGAAAATTGAAAACTAAATTAATTAATTAATTAAAAAGATTTTGGAATTAGAAATTAAGAAGATATGATTGAAAATTATTTTGAAAAAGATTTGATTTTTGAAATGAGGAAAGGGAAAAACAACAAAATGACACCAAACTTAAAATTTTTAGAAAATCAAACACAAATTTTCGAAAATTTAAAGGAAAACACAAAGAAGACACCAAAATTAGAATTTTTATAGGTAAAGAAACAGCTAAGACTATGCAATTTCGAAAAAAATTAAGAGAAAGTAAAAGCATGCAATTGACACCAAACTTAAAATATGAAACTAGACTCAAATAAAAGACTCTAAACCAACAAAAATAAAATATTCCTAATCTAAGCAACAAGATAGACTGTCAGTTGTCCAAACTCGAACAATCCCTGGCAACGGCGGCAAAAACTTGGTGCACGAAATCACAATCACACTTTTGCAATTCCGCACAACTAACCAGCAAGTGCATTGGGTCGTCCAAGTAATACCTTACGTGAGTAAGGGTCGATCCCACGGAGATTGTCGGCTCGAAGCAACCTATGGTTATCTTGTAACTCTTAGTCAGGATATCAATAATTCTCAGGTTTAATTGTAAAAGAGTAAAAGAACATGAAATAAATACTTGTTTTGCAGTAATGGAGAAAAGGTTGAGGTTTTGGAGATGCTATATCTTCTGAATCTCTACTTTCCTACTGTCTTCTTCTTCATGCACGCAAGGCTCCTTCCATGACAAGCTTTATGTTGGGTTTCACCGTTGTCAATGGCTACCTCCCATCCTCTCAGTGAAAATGTTCAACGCGCTCTGTCACAGCACGGCTATTCATCTGTCGGTTCTCGATCATGTCGGAATAGAATCCAGTGATTCTTTTACGTCTGTCACTAATGCCCCACAATCGCGAGTTTGAAGCTCATCACAGTCATTCGATCCCTGAATCCTACTCAGAATACCACAAACAAGGTTTAGACCTTCCGGATTCTCAACAATGGCCGCCAATTGATTCTAGCTTATACCACGAAGATTCTAATTAAGGAATCCAAGAGATATCCACTCAATCTAAGGTAGAACGGAGATGGTTGTCAGGCACACGTTCATAGGCGAGAATGATGATGAGTGTCATGGATCATCACATTCATCAAGTTGAGGAACAAGTGATATCTTGGAATAGAAGCAAGCGTGATTGAATGAAAACAGTAGTAATTGCATTAATCCATCAAGACACAGCAGAGCTCCTCACCCCCAACTATGAGGTTTAGAGACTCATGCCGTAGAAGGTACAATATGAAACGTGTAAAGTGTCATGAGGTACAGATACAATAGCAAAAAGTCCTATTTATGGTGAACTAGTGACCTAGGGTTTACAAGAATGAGTAAATGACATAAAAATCCACTTCCGGGGTCCACTTGGTGTGTGCTTGGGCTGAGCATTGAAGCTTTCATGTGTAGAGACTTTTCCTGGAGTTAAACGCCAGCTTTTGTGCCAGTTTGGGCGTTTAACTCCAACTTTTGTGCTAGTTCCAGCGTTAAACGCCGGGAATTCTGAAGCTAATTTGGAATGCCGGTCTGGGCCATCAATTCTTGAGCAAAGTATGGACTATTATATATTGCTGGAAAGCCCAGGATGTCTACTTTCCAACGCAATTGAGAGAGCGCCAATTGAGCTTCTGTAGCTCCAGAAAATCTACTTTGAGTGCAGGGAGGTCAGAATCCAACAGCATCTGCAGTCCTTTTTCAGCCTCTGAATCAGATTTTTGCTCAGGTCCCTCAATTTCAGCCAGAAAATACCTGAAATTACAGAAAAACACACAAACTCATAGTAAAGTCCAGAAAAGTGAATTTTAAATAAAAACTAATAAAAATATAATAAAAACTAACTAAAATATACTAAAAATATACTAAAAACAATGCCAAAAAGCGTATAAATTATCCACTCATCATTTCTTTTGAGGTAAAGTTTGCTGAACCCATGTATCTAGTTCACCAATGAGCAAGGGAGGTTCACCTTCCCAAGTCTCATTACCAAACAACTTGGCATTCAGTTTTATGATAGCTCCTAGATATTGAGCAACTTGCTCTCCAGCTACATCTTCATCTTCTTCAGAGGAAGAATAGTTTTCAGAGCTCATGAATGGCAGAAGGAGGTTTAATGGGATCTCTATGGTCTCTATATGACCTTCAGATTCCTTTAAGTCCTCAATAAGGAACTCCTTCTTGCTTGAGAGACATCCCCTGAGGTCTTCCTCATTGGGATTCACGTCTTCTCCTTCCTCTTTAGGTTCGGCCATGTTGATTATGTCAATGGCCTTGCACTCTCTTCTTGGATTCTCTTCAGTATTGCTTGGGAGATTACTAGGACGAGTTTCAGTGACTTTCTTACTCAGCTGGCCCACTTGTGCCTCCAAATTTCTGATGGAGGACCTTGTTTCACTCATGAAACTTAAAGTGGCCTTAGACAGATCAGAGACTATGTTTGCTAAGTTAGAGGTGCTCTGCTAAGAAATCTTTGTCTGTTGCTGAGAAGATGATGGAAAAGGTTTGCTATTGCTAAACCTGTTTCTTCCACCATTATTAAAGCCTTGTTGAGGCTTTTATTGATCCTTCCATGAGAAATTTAGATGATTTCTCCATGAGGGATTATAGGTGTTGCCAAAGGCTTCCCCCATGTAATTTACCTCTGTCATTGTAGGGTTTTCAGGATCATAAGCTTCTTCTTCAGAAGATGCCTCTTTAGTGCTGTTGGATGCATTTTGCCATCCATTCAGACTTTGAGAAATCATGTTGACTTGCTGAGTCAACATTTTGTTCTAAGCTAATATGGCATTCAGAGCATCAATTTCAAGAACTCCCTTCCTCTGAGGCATCCCATTACTCACGGAATTCCTCTCAAAAGTGTACATGAATTGGTTATTTGCAACCATTTCAATAAGTTCCTGAGCTTCTGCAGGCGTTTTCTTTTAGGTGAATGGATCCACCTGCAGAATGGTCCAGTGACATCTTAGAGAACTCAGACAGACCATAATAGAATATATCTATCATGGTCTACTCTGAAAACATGTTAGAAGGACACTTTTTGGTCATCTACTTGTATTTTTCCCAAGCTTCATAGAGGGATTCACCATCTTTTTGCTTGAAGGTCTGAACATCCACTCTAAGTTTGCTCAGCTTTTGAGGAGGAAAGAATTCAACAAAGAAGGTCGTGACCAGCTTATCCCAAGAGTCCAAGCTATCCTTAGGTTGTGAATCCAACCATGTTCTAGCTTTGTCTCTTACAACAAAAGGGAAAAGCATGAGCCTATAGACTTCAGGATCTACTCCATTAGTCTTAACAGTCTCACAGATCTGTAAGAACTCAGTTAAAAACTGGTAGGGATCTTCTGATGGAAGTCCATGAAACTTGCAATTTTGTTGCATTAGAGCAACTAGTTGAGGTTTCAGCTCAAAATTGTTTGCTTCAATGGCAGAAATTGATATGCTTCTTCCATCAAACTTGAAAGTAAGTGTAGTATAATCACCAAGCATCCTCCTTGCATTATTGTTGTTGGGTTCGGCTGTCATATCCTTTTCTTGTTCGAAAATTTCAGTAAGGTTGTCTCTGGATTGTTGTAATTTAGCTTCTCTTAGTTTCCTCTTCAGAGTCCTTTCAGGTTCAGGATTAGCTTCAACAAGAATGCCTTTTTTCTTGTTCCTGCTCATATGAGAAAGAAGAGAACAGAAAAGGAAGAGGAATCCTCTATGTCACAGTATAGAGATTCCTTTATGTTAGTAGAAGAAGAAAGGGAATAAGAGTGAAGAAGAATGAATAATCCAAACACAAGGGTGAGGATAGGAGCAGAGATTTGAGATGAAGAGAAGTGTTAGTGAATGAATAAATAAATAGAATAAGATGAGAGAGGGAGAAATTTTCGAAAATAAATTTTGAAAAAGTAGTTAGTGATTTTCGAAAATTAAAGGAGAATAAAATTAAAATTTAAATTTAAAACAATTAATTAATTAAAAGAATTTTCAAAAAGAGGGAGGTAATTTTCGAAAATTAGAGAGCTGAAATTAGTTAGGTGGTTTTATAAAAGATAAAAAATAAACAAAAGTTAATTGGTTAGTTTAAAAAAAATTTGAAAATCAAATTTGAAAAGATAAGAAGATAAGAAGATATTTTGAAATCAAATTTTTGAAAGAGATAAAATTTTGAAAAAGATATGATAAAAAGATATGATTAAAAAGATATGGTTGAAAAAGATTTAATTTTTAAAATCAAAATTAATTACTTGACTAACAAGTAATGTGATTGATCAAGAACACTATGAAGATCATGATGAACATCAAGAACATATTTTTGAAAAAAAATTTTAATGTAAAGAAAACATGCAAGACACCAAACTTAGAAATCTTTAATGCTTGGACACTATGAATGCAAAAATGCATATGAAAAACTTCATATAATACAAAACAAGAAAATTTAAAGATCAAACAAGAAGACTTACCAAGAACAACTTGAAGATTATGAAGAACACTATGAATGCATGAATTTTCGAAAAATGCAAGAACAAGATGAATATGCAATTGACACCAAACTTAAAACATGACACAAGACTCAAACAATAGTCATAAAATATTTTTGGTTTTTATGATTTTATTATTTTTTTGTATTTTCTTTTATTTTTTCGAAAAGCATATAGGAAAAAAAAAACTAGAAATTCAAAATTTTTAATAAGAATTCCAGGAATCTTTCAACATTAGCCTAAAGCTCCAATCAAAGGGTTGGACATGGCTTAATAGCCAGCCAGCTTTAGGATATAAATCAGGCATGCAACATCTAAAATTTCAATTAACTTGCCTCTATGCTGATGATTGGAAGCCTCAGTACAAAAGAATTAAACATGGCTTTACAGCCAGCCAGGCTTCAACATGCTTCATGAAACACTAGAATTCATTCTTAAAAATTTAGAATAATTTTCGAAAACAGATGAAAAATTTTTGAAAGATTTTTTTTTTGAAAAATTCTTGAAAATAAAAACAAAAAAAAATTACCTAATCTGAGCAACAAGATGAACCGTCAGTTGTCCAAACTCGAACAATCCCCAGCAATGGCGCCAAAAACTTGGTGCACAAAATTGTGATCTCTAATAATGGCATTCAACTTGGTATGCGCGTTTATAACTCAACACTTTCTTCACAACCTCGCACAACTAATCAGCAAGTGCACTGAGTCGTCCAAGTAATAAACCTTACGTGAGTAAGGGTCGATCCCACGGAGATTGTTGGTATGAAGCAAGCTATGGTCATCTTGTAAATCTCAGTTAGGAGGATAATAAATAATTATGTAGTTTTTGAATAATAATAATAAATAAACAGAAAATAAAGATAGAAATACTTATGTAAATCATTGATGGAAATTTCAGATAGGCATATGAAGATGCTGTGCTCCTTCTGAATCTCTGCTTTCCTACTACCTTCATCCAATTCTTCTTACTCCTTTCCATGGCAAGCTGTATGTAGGGCATCACCGTTGTCAATGGCTACATCCCATCTTCTCAGTGAAAAAGGTCCAAATGCTCTGTCACGACACGGCTAATCATTTGTCGGTTCTCGATCATGTCGGAATAGAATCCCTTGATTCTTTTGCGTTTGTCATCACGCACAACAATCGTGAGTTTGAAGCTCGCCAAAGTCATTCAATCCCTGAATCCTACTCGGAATACCACAGACAAGGTTTAGACTTTTCGGATTCTCATGAATGCCGCCATCAATTCTAGCTTATACCACGAAGATTCTGATTAAGGAATCCAAGAGATATGCGCCCGGTCTAAGGTAGAATGGAAGTGGTTGTCAGTCACGCATTCATAGGTGAGAATGATGATGAGTGTCACGGATCATCACATTCGTCATGGTGAAGTGCAACGAATATCTTAGAACAGGAATAAACTGAATTGAATAGAAAATAGTAGTAATTGCATTAAAACTCGAGGTACAGCAGAGCTCCACACCCTTATTCTATGGTGTGCAGAAACTCCACCGTTGAAAATACATAAGTGATGGTGGTCCAGGCATGGCCGAATGGCCAGCCCCCACAAACGTGATCACAGGATCAAAAATACAATCCAGGATGTCTAATACAATAATAAAATGTCCTATTTATACTAGACTAGCTACTAGGGTTTACAGAAGTTGATGCAAAAATCTACTTCCGGGGCCCACTTGGTGTGTGCTTGGGCTGAGCTTGAGCTTTACACGTGTAGAGGCTTCTTTTGGAGTTGAATGCCAAGTTGTAACGTGTTTTTGGCGTTCAACTCTGGTTCGTGACGTGTTTCTGGCATTTGACTCTAGAATGCAGTATGGAACTGGCGTTGAGCGCCAGTTTACGTCATCTAATCTCGAATAAAGTATAGACTATTATCTATTGCTGGAAAGCTCTGGATGTCTACTTTCCAACGCGTTGAGAGCGCTCCATTTGGAGTTCTGTAGCTCCAGAAAATCCATTTCGAGTGCAGGGAGGTCAGAATCCAACAGCATCAGCAGTTCTTTGTCAACCTTCTTATCAGAGTTTTGCTCAGGTCCCTCAATTTCAACCAGAAAATACCTGAAATCACAGAAAAACACACAAACTCATAGTAAAGTCCAGAAATATGAATTTATCATAAAAACTAATGAAAACATCCCTAAAAGTAGCTAGATCCTACTAAAAACTACCTAAAAATAATGCCAAAAAGCGAATAAATTATCCGCTCATCACTAACCTTAACCCCTTTTACCTAACTCACACACACGTACCCCATAACCTGTTAACTCCTCGTTGAGCCACGCCACCCTCTCCTCACCATTCACTCACCACCTCCATTGTCCTTTTCCTTTACCCACACACACATTAACAGAGGAAAGAAGAGAGCAAAAAGGAACAAAGCTAAGAAAACGGGAGATTCAGATAGTGAGGAGAGAGCACGAGAAGAGATCCGAGAGAAGGAGGGTACCGCGCCATCACCAGCCACCATCGCGCACCACCACCGCCGTCAAGATGCCGAGCCACCATGCAAGAAGAGGGAGACATCGTCGCTGCTGCCACCATCGAGGGAGAGAGTGCCCGTCATGAGTAAGAGATGCCGCAATGGGGGAGAGGAGCCGTCGTGCTCCGCCAATGTCCAGCTACCATCGAGCTAGGGTCACCGTGGTGCCTCACTACGTGTCACTGTCGGGCTTCGAAGAGAGAGAGAAAATGTGCAAAGATGAAAGAGAGAGAGAGAGAGGGGGAAAGCCGATCCTGTCACCACCACCACACCCAGTCTGCATCATTGTCATTGGAGCTCATCACCATCACTGGCGGGAGTCACCACCGCCACTGTCACCGAAGCCACTGTCTCCATTTGTTTCTCAGCCTTATCTCTGTTTTTTATTCGCCCTCTTGTGTGCTAAAATCGCTACTACTGTGGTGGTCGCCATGGGGTTGTTTATATTTAAACGAAGCTAATATTGTTGCCACTTCATTCCTCTGTTCTTTTCGAGTTTTAGTAAGTTGTCCTTGTTCCAAAACCCTCATTGTTATCGTTCTATTTTCATGGTTGATTGAAAATTTTGAGATATTATTCCATTAGGATTATGTCAATACCACAGCAAATTGTTCAATGACATTGCTGTTGCGGGAAGTTGTTGGTGCAGCTAATGCCGCTGCTTTTACTGATTCGATTTAAGGCTATTGCTGCTACTGCGGGTTAGAACGAAGTTGAAGTCACGCTTAATTTTGTGGTTTTCGACTAACTAAGGTAGGGGTTTTATTTTGAAATTAACTGTTTTAAATTATGAATTCTATGGAGGTCTAGTGGGTATTTGCAAATAATTTATGATTGTTTAGAATGACTAAATGATGAGTTTGAGTTGTATTTGTGAATATATTTGATGAATAGGTGTTTGATTTCTTGATTGTTTAAGAATATTGAATATTCTGATTATTAGCTGGTTATAATGAATATTTGTTGAGTTGTGGTTGTGAATGGTGATAGATTTGGTATTGCTTGTTGAATGGGAAATATAAACTGAGTTTGAATTGAGGCTGTAATTAATGCTGGAAACTCTGGTTATGTCAATGTCTTGGTTGGATTGTTGATTTGAGAAATAATTCTATGTTGGAAAAGACCTAGTTTGTACACTTACTCATATTGAGCAAAGGATTCTTTATTCAAAATTTGAGTTATACAATCATATTACGGGGTGACTGGGATTTGAAACTGTTGAAAAGAGTTTGAGAAAAATATTGGTTTGATTCGTTAGTAATTATTGGTTCGATTCAAGAGTAAAGGATTTGATATTCGAAATGGTTGAGATATTGTTTAGTTGGGACCTTGAAAGGGTGGCATAGCCCAAATTTTAGAGGAAATACTGTCAAATTTTTATAAAACTCTAAGACTTTATTTAAGGTGTTATTTAAAATCAAATCTGATTTAAGAATATTATTTGATTTCGATTTATTACAAAAAGCGTTTTGTTTTCAATTCAATTTATTAAGAAAATTATAATGTTTTAAACTCAATCTTTTGAGAAGGGATTTTGCTTTAGGTTATTTGTTTGAGTTTGGTTTGATAAGAAAGAAAAGAAGAAGAATGAAAAGTAAAGGAAAGAGAGATAATTAAAGGAATCTATGCCACAAGAGAGAAAATAACAAAGATTAAAGGAATATATTAATTAAAGGAATGTCTGCCACAGGAGAGCAGATGCGACTTTGTTTGGGCCTTAGTGCCAAATGTATAATGGGGCCCACACACTGAGAACTGTTTTCCAGATGTCAGCTCATTGATTTGAAAGTCACACTATATGCGGTCTAGACATAAGACTTATAAGCATACTGTATGCATCTGGAAAGCCATTTCTGGGACTCGTGCGCGGTAGTGTCGGAAGCGGGTAGGCAACCGACACATGAGCTCATGGCCTGCTTAGGACAGACATGCATCATAATGTTTGCGCATATGCATTTGATTGTGTTTGCTTGTATTACTTCTTTGTGATTGTGCTATTTGTCTTATTGCGACTTGCCTGTATGTTGAACTGAATCTCTTGCTTGTACTATTAGTTTGTGAATGTATTAATGTGATTAGGAATTGATGTTTTGATTGAGAATTAATTATATGGCTGAGAAATGGTTAATGTGACTAGTCTTAGATTTAAAATCCATTTTCAGTTTAGAGATTTTGAAAGAGGTAATTAATTAGCTAAAGTAAAACAAAGAGTATTTTCAAAAGGTTTGATAAAACTATAGTTTCCTTGAGTATGTTAATTATTCGCATTTTATTCATTACTTTTACGGCATTCACATTCCCTACCGAGAACGTGTGGTTTGTTCTCACTCCAAAATCTTCCACCCTTTCAGTGACACATGGTCGAAGACTCAGTATGAAACCGCGGACAAATAGTTGGAATTGTTTAAAAGTTAAGTTGTTTTCATAGAGTTCCCTCGCCTTTACTGATTAGGATTTTATTTTATCCAGAGGGATAGGTAATGTATTCGAGTTTTATATTGAATTTATTTGTATGGCATTTATTATTAGTAACAACTATGTGATTACTATTACTTGGTGATCTTTGATATATGATTTTAATTAATAAAAACAAAATTTTCACGCATTTTCTTAAAAATTGAAATGCGACATCGAACTAAAGTCTCAATATTAAATAGTTAATAAGGAAAACGAGTTAGTAACGCCTTACTTTTGGTACGATCATGACGTGCTAAAAGTTAGGGTGTTACACACGCACACACAGAGATATGCCTACTATTGAGAGTATTCACACACTCTGGTGTGCACACACACTCTGTGAAATTTGCAAGTTGTGCGTACGTACAACATCATGCGTACGCACAAGCTGGGAAAAACTCTATTGGGCGTGTGTACGCATGATGAGCGGATATTTTATACGCTTTTGGCATCATTTTCATATAGTTTTTAGCATGTTTTGTTTAATTTTTATTAAGTTTTCATAAGTTTTAGTGTTAAATTCACATTTTTGGATTCTACTTTGAGTTTGTGTATTTTTATGCAATTTTAAGAATTTTCTAGCTGAAATTGAGGAGTTGGAGCAAAAGTCTTATTCAGAGACAGAAAAAGTACTGCAGATGTTGTCCGGTTTTGACCTCCTTGCACTCGGAAGAGCTTTTCTGGAGCTAAAGAAGTCCTAATGGTGCATTATCAACGGGAATGGAAAGCTGACTTCGAATGCTTTCCAGCAATGTATAATAGTCTATACTTTGCTTCAGAGTAAAAAGCCCAAAACTGGCGTCCAACGCCAACCTCTGGCCACATTCTAGGGATCCAGCGCCCAAAGAGGACCCCCTAGCCAGCGTTCAACGCCCTAGAGGCCTCCTAGCATGTGGATCTCAACAAAGCTCAGCCCAAACACTCACCAAGTAGGCCTCAAAAGTATATTTTAACACTAAAGACTGTTTTACCCTTTCTCATGTAATCCATAGTCATTAGTTTGGTATTTAAGGGATATTTTACATAATCATACAGACATTTACACCATATTTTTATTTATCATTGTTTTTCCTATCAGTATGAGTTTCTAAACCTCCTAGGTTAAGGGGAAGAGCCCTGCTGAGTTCTATGAATTAATAAAAGTATTACTATTTTTCTTCATCCGTGTTTGATTCAATTCTAAGATGTATATTCGTTCTTCAACATGATGAATGGGATGACCCGTCACAATCATCTCCGTTCTTCATACTAAGAACACGTGCCTGACAACCACCCGTATCCTTCTTGGGTTCATGTGAATATGTGACAAGAAAGCATCGAACCGCCATCTTGATTATACATCTCTTAGATGGCTAATCCACGACTTCGTTGGGGACTTCTCGAGATACCAGTTCAGCCGAGGTATGGGGAGATTAGGGTCTCTATGGTAGAGGCTAGAACCCAAAGGCGCAGCATTCTCTGATCTAGAAGATTCGACCTTGTCTGTGGCATTTTGAGTTGGATCACCAAGAGAATGGACTACTAGAGCTTCATCCCTGTTCAGATTGGATGACCGCTGACCCGGCGTTTGATTTGAAGCAGAGGAAATTAATGACCGCGGTTGTACGACGTTGATCACATACAACATGCCATAGAAGAAATCATTCACAATTGAATAAGACAGTAATGCCAGAGTTAATCCAAAAGGACAAAGCATCTCCAAGCCTTAACTATCTTCTTATCACTAGTTACATTCAAATTCACAAAGTATTTTATACACTTTTATTCCTCTTATGCTTGTAACCAAATTTAAACCAATAACTCTTCTATCCGCCTGACTAAGATCTGCAAGATAACCATAGCTTGCTTTAAACCACAATCCTCGTGGGATCGACCCGGACTTGCTCAGGTATTACTTGGACGACCGAATGCACTTGCTGGTACAGTTGTACGAAGTGTGGGATTTGTTCACCAAGTTTTCGGCGCCGTTGTCGGGGATTGTTCGATTTTGGACAACTGACATATTATCTTGTTCCCTAGATCAGGTATTATCTTTAATTTTGTTAGAGTCTTTTATTTTATTTTATTTTTCTTTTTTCGAAAAAATCAAAAACTTTTTCAAAAAATATTTTTCTTTTCTTTGTTTAATCTTTGTTTTTAGTTTGAGTCTTTTGTTTTTGTTCTTGTTGAATTTTTTATTTCTTTGAGTCCTTTTTCTAAAAAAATTTCAAAACTAGTTTCTTTTATTTGATTCTTGTGTCAATCTTTAAGTTTTGTGTCTTCTTGTGTTTTTTCATTGAAATTTTCGAAAATTTTGTGCTTGGTTTTCAAAAATTTTAACTTTGGTTTGCATGTTCTTGTGTTCTTTGAATTCTGAGTTTTGTTCCTGGTGTTCTTCTTGATCTTCAGGGTGTTTTTGTTTTTCTTTTTGTTTTGATCTTAAAATTTTTAAGTTTGGTGTCTTTTGGTGTTCTTCCTTGCAATTTTCGAAAATTGAGTGCTTTATATCTAAAAATTTTATGTTTGGTGTCTTTTTATTGTTTTTCTCTTTCCTCATTGAATTCAAAAATCAAAAGAATATCTTTTCTATCCTTAATTTAATTAATTTTCGAAAATTTCATTAAAAATTCATATTTTAATTTCAAAATTCTTATCTTATCTTATCTTAGTTTTAAATTTCAAAATTCAAATCTTTTCAAAAATCTTATATTTTTCAAAATCTTATCTTATCTTTTTATCTTTCTTTAAAATTAAAAAATCTTATCTTATCTTATTTCAAATTTTAAAATTTAATTTCAAAATTCAAAATTTAAATTTCAAATTTCAAATTTCAAAATCAAACCTTTTCAAAAATCATATCTTTTTCAAATCTTTATCTTATCTTGTTGACTTTTGCAAAATTCAAAATTCAAATTTCAATTTCAAAACTCAAAATTTAAAATTTAATTTTCAAATTTCAAATTTTAAAATTCAAATCTTTTCTAATCTTATATCTTATCTTATTTTCAAATCTTTTCTTAATTAGTTACTTATTTTCTCTCTCTTCTTTTTCAAAACTTCCTAACTAATTCTCCTCTCTCCTAATTTTTGAAGATCCTTCTTCTATTTCTCTCTCTTATTTTTCAAGATTCATAATTAAATTTTCAATTCTTTTTAATTAATTAACCTTAATTTTCGAATTGCATTAATAAATAAAACAAAAACAAAAATATTTTAATTATTGTTTATCTTTTCTACTTCTAATTCTTCTCCTCTCTACTTTTATTTATTCGAATTATTCTTCTTCTACTTCTTCTATCTTCATTCTTCTTCCTCTTCTTTCTTCACATCTAACTGGGAGCTCTCTATACTCAAATCATAGAAGCTTCCTTTCTTTCTTTCATTTCTTCTTTTCTTGTTTATGACCAGGAACAGGAATAAAGAACCTCTCTTTAATCTTGATCCTGGACCTGAGAGAACTTTAAGGAGGAGCTTACAACAAATTAAAGCACAACACTCCGGAAGAAACCTTTCAGAAAATTTTGAAAAAGAAGTTGAAGACATGGCCGAACCTGAAGGAGAGACAGGAAAGGTTCTTGGTGGCTTCACCATATCTACCTCTGACTTTTATGGCAGAAGCATCTCTGTACCTGCCATTGGAGCTAACAACCTTGAGCTTAAGCCTCAGTTAGTCTTTCTTCTGCAACAGAATTGCAAGTTCCATAGACTTCTACTGGAAGATCCACATCAGTTCTTAGCTGAATTCTTACATATCTGTGATACTGTTAAGACCAATGGAGTAAATCCTGAAGTCTACAAAATTGTACTCTTTCCCATTGCTGTAAGAGACAAAGCTAAAATATGGTTGGATTTTCAACCTAAAGAGTGCCTAGACTCTTGGAAAAAGCTGGTTAATGCTTTCTTGGCTAAATTCTTTCCTCCTCAAAGGATGAGCAAAATTAGAGTGGAAGTTCAAACCTTCAGACAAAGAGAAGGTGAATTCCTCAATGAAGCTTGGAAAAGATATAAGCAACTGATCAGGAGATGTCCTCCTGACATGCTCTCAGAATGGTCTATCATAGGCGTGTTCTATGATGGTCTGTTTGAGATGTCCAAAATATCATTGGACAATTCTACAGGTGGATCACTCCACTTGAAGAAAACACATGTAGAAGCAAGAGAACTCATTGAGATGGTTGCAAATAACCAATTCATGTACACTTCTAAAACAAATCCTGTAAGTAATGGGGTACTTCAGAAGAAAGGAGATCTTGAAGTTGATACTCTGAATGCCATATTGGCTCAGAACAAGATCTTAACCCAGCATGTCAATATGATCTCTCAGCATTTGACTGGAATGCAAGTTGCAGCTAGCAGCACTCAAGAAGATTCTTCTGAAGTAGAAGCTTATGATCCTGATCAACCCACCATGGAGGAGGTTAATTACATGGGAGAACCCTATGGAAACACCTACAATCCTTTTTGGAGGAATCATCCTAACCTTTCATGGAAGGATCAATAGAAGCCTCAGCAAGGCTTCAATAATAATAATAATCAAGGTGGAAGGAACCAGAATAGGTTCAACAACAGATCACCATTCCCATCTTCTCAGGAACATATGGAAACCCCTAAGCTGAGCCTTTCAAACTTAGTCACTCTGGTTTCCAGCCTCTCTAAGACCACTCATAGTTTCATAACTGAAACAAGATCCTCCATCAGAAATTTTGAGGTACAGATTGGTCAACTGAGCAAGAGCATCCCTAAGACTCCTCCTGACACTCTTCCAAGTAACATTGAAGTAAACCCAAGAGAAGAGTGCAAGAGCAAGAGGATCCCTGAGACTCCTCCTGCCACTCTTCCTAGTAACACTGAAGTAAATCCAAGAGAATAGTACAAGGACATCACCATAGAGGTTGAGGCCGAATCCGGAGAGACTGGGAAGGCATTGAATGCTAGTGAAGAAGATCTCACTGGGCGTTCAACGCCCATCCTAGCAGTAGAGCTGGTGTTGAACGCCAGCCAGGGAACACTGGCTGGGCATTCAACGCCCAAAGAAGCAGGAATTCTGGAGCTAAACGCTAGTGAGGAAGCCCTCATTGGATGTTCAACGCCCCAACAGACAGGGAAGCTGGCGTTGAGCGCCAGCCAGGACATCCCTGCTGGGCGTTCAACGCCCAAAATGGTAAGGGAACTGGCATTTAACGCCAGTAAGGGTACACAGTATGGACGTTCAATGCCCAAAGAGCCATCAGAGCTGGCATTGAACACCAATAGAGGCACACCCTTTGAATGCTCAATAACCACTCAAGAAATCCCTATCCAAGACCGAAAGGAAGCTAAGGCTCGTATAGAAGCCATAGAGTTTCCTTTGCATGCACTCCTGCAATGCATGAGTTCTGATGAATACTCATCCTCTGATGAGGATGAAGACACTAGGGAAGAGCAAGTTACTCGGTACCTAGGAGCTCTCATGAAGCTAAATGCTAAGTTATTTGGTACAAAGCCTTTAGAGGAAGAACCTCCATTGCTTTCCAAAAAACTCAATGCTTTGGTTCAGCAGAAGCTACTTCAGAAGCTTTCAGATCCTGGACGCTTCCTGATTCCTTGCACCATAGGCACCATGACCTTTGAAAAGGCTCTGTGTGACCTAGGGTCAAGTATAAACCTCATGCCACTCTCTGTAATGGAGAAGCTAGGAATCTTTGAGGTACAAGCTACAAACATCTCCCTAGAGATGACAGATAAGTCAATAAAGAAGCCATATGGCTTAGTAGAGGATGTCTTGGTGAAGGTTGAAGACCACTACATCCCTGCAAACTTCATAGTTTTGGACATAGGAGAGGATGAGGATGATTTTATCATCCTCGGAAGACCTTTCCTGGCTACTGCAAATGCCATGATTAACGTGGCAAAAGGAGAAATGGTTTTCCAACTAGGAGGGGACTACATCTTGTTCAAGATGTCCAATCCCAATTCTTCCTCTGAAAAGAAAGAGACCATAGTGAAACACCAAGTGTTCCAACCCTCTCTTTCAGTGTAGAGCTGTACTAAACCCCAAACATTAATTCTAAATTTGGTGTTGGGAAGCCATTAAAAAGCACTAAAACAAAGGTACTCAGAAGAAAGTACCTAAAGGTTTGAGGGAAAAGAAAGTTCCCACTAAAGGCCTCTCACCTGGTATGAAAGTTGTCTTCACCAAGAAACTAGTCATACCACATACAGTGAGTCATGTCCTATCTCTAGAGCATGTGGAGCTCATTCATGAGAAGACAAAAAGAAAATTCATTGTAAGGAACGAAATTCTGAGCCCATACTCACCTCCGTAAGGAGCTAACCATCAAGCTAATGACATTAAATAATTGCTTGTTGGGAGGTAACCCAACCTTAATTAATTATTTCTATTTTCTTTTATTTTGTTTTTTAAGTTATTTTTTTAGGTTCATGATCATGTGCATCAGTCAGAGCAGAGACAGAAATGTTCAACAGTGAAAATAGAACACTCTGGATGGAGTGTTGCTGGCGTTGAACACTAGCCAGGGAGTAGACCCTGGGCATTCAAATGCCAGTGCAAAGGGTAGGGAATCTAAATTTTCTAGCCTCTCAGGACCAGTGGGTCCCACAGCATCTTTACCTACCCCACTTTTTCCTTCTCTCTTTCACACTTACCCATACACACTTCCCTATAAATCCTAGCCCAATCACATTCATATCACTTTCCCAAAACCATCATAACTCCCACCAACCCCCACCCACTTCAAAATTAAATTTTCCTCCCAATTACCCACCCATGGCAGAACCCAACCCTACCCTCTCCTATAAATACCCCTCCTTCTAACCCTTCATACACACACACTTCATACACTCATAAGCCCTATTCGGCCGATCCCTCTCTCTCTCCCTCGATCTCCTTCTATTTTCTTCTTCTTCTACTCCATTCTTCTCTTTTCTTTATTTTTGCTCGAGGACGAGCAAAGCTTTTAAGTTTGGTGTAGGAAAAGCGTTGCTTTTTGCTTTCCATTACCACTTCTGGCACCCAAGGTTGGAGAATCCTCTAGAAAGTGGAAAGGAAAGGCAGTAGCCACCACCTCTGAATCTTGGAAGATGAAGAGATTCATCACCAAAGCCCACTAAGACCACTTCTATGAAGTAGTGGCAGAAAAGAAGGTGATCCCTAAGGTCCCTTTCAAGCTCAAGAAAAATGAGTATCCAGAAATCCGAAGAGAGATCCAAAGAAGATGTTGGGAAGTCCTAACCAATCCCATTCAAGATGTTGGGATTTTAATGGTGCAAGAGTTCTATGCTAATACATGGGTTACTAAAAACCATGACACTAGTATGAACCCAAACCCAAAGAATTGGAGTACCATGGTTCAAGGGAGAATCTTAGATTTTAGCCCGGAAAGTGTGAGGTTGGCGTTCAACTTGCCTTTGATGCAAGGAGATCCACATCCTTACACTAGAAGAGTCAACTTTGATCAAAGACTGGATCAAGTGCTCTCAGACATCTGTGTAGAAGGAGCACAGTGAAAAAGGAATTCCCAAGGCAAGCCAATTCAACTAAGAAGGCTTGACCTCAAGCCCATAGCTAGAGGATAGTTGGAATTCATCCAATGTTCCATCGTCCCCACTAGCAACCGGTCAGAGATGACCCTTGAAAGAGCCATCATGATCCATTGCATCATGATTGGGAGTGAGGTGAAAGTACATGAGGTGATCCCTTAAGAATTGTACAAGATAGCTGAGAAGCCTTTCACTAATGAAAGGTTGGCATGCCCTCACCTCATTTGTCATCTATGCAAGTCAGTTGGAATTGTCATAGAGGGAGATATCTCCATTGGGGAAGACAAGCCCATCACTAAGAAGAGAATGAAGCAAACAAGAGAGCATGTACAAGAGCCTGTGCAGCCGCTTCAGCATGAGATCCTTGAGATGCCTCAAGGGAATTATTTTCCTTCTCAAGGCTTTTGGGATCAATGGCATGCTTCCATGGGAAAACTAAGCTCTAACATGAATCATTTGAGGATGGAGCATCAAGAAAATTCCACCATCCTCAATAAAATTAGAGAAGACCATAGGGCAAATGAGAGAAGAACAACAGAGACAAAAGAGTGACATTGAAGATATCAAGCACTACATTGGATCCTCAAGGAGGAGCACTAACTGCCACCATTAAAGGTGGATTCGTTCTCTTTATCTTCTTTTCTTTTGTTATTTTTCTATTTTCTGTTATGTCTGTTCTCTTGTTCTTTTTGCATGATCATTTTCATTTATGTTTTAAAGTTGTAAAATATTCTATATATCTCTCACCTTGCTTAAAAGAAAATTTTATTTGAAAAGAATTGAGAAGATACATGAATTTCAAGTTTATAATAAGAATAGTTCAATTATCTTGATGTGGGGCATTGCTTTTGTTTCCTGAATGTATGAATAAACAATGTATATTTAAAGTTGAAATTAAGAATGTTGACTCTTGAAAGAATGATGATAAAAGTAAAGTATTATTAGTGATCTGAAAAATCTAAATACATTGATTCTTGAAGCAAGAAAAACAGCGAAAAGAAAAAGCATGTTGCAAAAGAAAAAATAATATATATGCATGCGAATAAAATGGTGGAAAAAATAAATAAATAAAAAGCAGAAAAAGCCAATAGCTCTTTAAACCAAAAGGCAAGAGCAAAAAGGCAATAACCCTTTAAACCAAAGCAATAACCCTTTAAACCAAAAGGCAAGGGTAAAAGGATCCAAGGCTTTGAGCATCAATGGTTAGGAGGGCCTACAAGTAATAAAATTCTGGCCTAAGTGGCTCAATCAAGCTGTCCCTAACCATGTGCTTGTGGTGTAAAGGTGTCAAGGGAAAAGCTTGAGAATGAGCAGTTAAAGTCATGGTCTAAAGCAAAAAGAGTGTGCTTAAGAACTCTGTCCTGATCCGACCTTCTTGCACTTAGAAGAGCTTTTCTGGAGCTACATAAATCCAAATGGAGCATTCTCAATGACTATAGAAAGCTGACTTCCGGAGCTTTCCAGAAATGTATAATAGTTTATACTTTGATTCAGAATAGAAGGCCCAAAACTGGCGTCCAACGCCAGCTTCCTGCCCCATTCTAGGCGTCCAACTCCCAAAGAAGAAGACTAGTGCCCAAACGCCCAAAGAGGACCCCCTAGCCAGTGTTCAACGCCCTAGAGGCCTCCTAGCACATGGATCTCATCAAAGCTCAGCCCAAGCACTCACCAAGTGGGCTCCAAAAGTATATTTTAGTACTAAAAGACTAATTTACCCTTTCTTATGTAATCCTTAGTCATTAGTTTAGTATTTAAAGGATATTTTACATAATTATACAGACCTTTACACCATGTTTTCATTTATCATTGTTTTTCCTATCAATATGAGTTTCTAAACCTCCTAGGTTAAGGGGAAGAGCCCTGTTGTGTTCTATGAATTAATAAAAGTATTACTGTTTCTCTTCAATCCGTGTTTGATTCAATTCTAAGTTGTATATTTGTTCTTCAACATGATGAATGGGATAATCCATGACAATTAGCTCCATTCTTCATACTAGGACCGTGTGCTTGACAACCACCCGTGTTCTTCATGGGTTCGTGTCAATACGTGACTGGAAAGCATCGAACCGCCAGCTTGATTACACATCTCTTAGACAGCTAATCCACGACTTCGTTGGGGACTTCTCGAGACACCAGTTCAGCTGAGGTATGGGGAGATTAGGGTCTCTGTGGTAGAGGCTAGAATCCAAAGGCACAGCATTCTCTGATCCGGAAGATTCGACCTTGTCTATGACATTTTTGAGTAGGATCACCAAGAGAATGGACTGCTAGAGCTTCAACCCCATTCAGATTAGATGATCGCTGACCCGGAATTTGATCTGAAGCAGGGGAGAATAATGATCGCGGCCGTAAGACGTTGATCACATACAACCTGCCATAGAAGAAATCATTCACAATTAAAAAAAACAGTAATGCCAGAGTTAATTCAGAAGGACGAAGCATCTCCAAGCCTTAACCATCTTCTTATCACTGGTTACATTTAAATTCACTAAGTATTTTATACACTTTTATTCCTTTTATGCTTTTAACCAAATTCAAACCAATAACTCTTCTATCTGCCTGACTAAGATCCGCAAGATAACCATAGCTTGCTTTAAACCACAATCCTCGTGGGATCGACCCTGACTTGCTCAGATATTACTTGGACGACCTAGTGCACTTGCTAGTACAGTTGTATGAAGTGTGGGGATTTGTGCACCAACACACAACCCTATGCGCATGCACGCTACTCTGTTTTTCAATGAAAACCTAGCTTTTAACTGTTTTACCTTCCCAGCAAGCTTGCAAACTTCCGTAACACTTGTTTAAAACCTTTTCCAGTTTTAGGATCTTGAATCAAGGGAGAAAACAATAAAGGAATAAAAAGGGTATTTTAGTTATGAGTTTAGAGCCAGTGACATAGGTTTTGGAAGGTTTATGTAATTTCGAGCTTGAATTGGTGAATGTTTAGTTGTGAAGTATAAGGTTGAAGATATTTTTGAGAAATGGGAATGCTTATAATGAATTTGAGAAATTGGAAACCGGTGATGGTTATGATGATTTGAGAACTTGGAAAGGAATGATGAAATTATTGGATTATATGGGAGTGTGCGGGGCCTATATCTCTGGCGTGGCAGTCTTTCTGCTACAAGAGTGTGCGGGGCCTATATCCCTGGCGTGGCAGTTTTTCTTCTTTAAGAGTGTACCAGGCACTATATCCTTGGAATGATTTATGGTGAGACAGTTGTTGTTGATTCCTTCTCGTCCGCATGAGTGTGCAGAGCATATATCTCTGGCGTAGTAGATTCGCTGCTGCATAAGTGTACAGAGCCTATGTCTCTGGCGTAGCAGATTTCTCTACTGCATGAGTATGTAGAACCTATATCTTTGGCGTGGCAAGAAGGCTACATCTGGAAGGATATGTTGGGTTGGCATTTATAGACCGACAAGTGATATCACGAGCCAATAGGACATGCATTCATCATGTGCATCTTCTACTTGTTTGTTTGCTTTGCATAATTTCTGTTATGCCTAAATGAAATAGATGTTCACTTGCTAATTGTTCTAATTGCTGTATATATACTTTACTTGTACTTTACCTGTCTGCATTACTTGTGTTTTCTTCTGGGATTGAGGAGGCTTGGTAGACAGTGGCGATGGGATCGCATGGAGGTTAGGCTGGCAAAGGCTATGGGGCAACGGTGCTATGTTAGTTAGAAATCTCCTAAGATAGAATACCCTACTTATGGTTTAAGTTATTTATGATTTTGTTAAGCTTGAGTAACGGTATCAATGTGAAGTTCTAGGATTGCCTTTGGTGTCCCAAAATCTTACATCTTATATTTTGGGCACTGTTACCATACTGAGAACCTCCGATTCTCATTCCATACTTTGTTGTTATTTTTCAGATCCAGGTCACAACCCACCTCGGTGAGTTGCTTGATGGTGACAGAGCGGATGATCTTTATCATGTTTGGAGTCTTTTGGTTATATTGATTAGTTCTCTCACTTTTGTATTCACTTTTTTTTAGAGGCTTATTTTGAGAGAGATACTTTGTATATGCTGTTTTAACTTTCAAAATTCCGTATTTGTCTGTATATACCTAGTCGGCTTAAACTCTGCGAGCTGCAGCTAGTTCTTTATGACTAATATACTCTTATATTTATATATGTTTTATTATATTGTATCTATACCTTGTACCTTATGCTTTTAGTTTCGTGTGAACGTCTTGTGCTTTCAAAATTCTATTTTTGAGCTTAACTATTTATCATAACCTCTGATTAACCTTTGCTTTATGGCATGAGGTAAAGTTTGGGATAATTAGGGTGTTACATGTCCCTAATCGCATGCAGAATCTTTCCATAACTAGGATATGGCATGTCATACGTGAGTTTAATGACATCCATCATGGCTTGGATTGTTTTAGTAGGTGGCAAAAAACTAAAAGCAAAATCATGCTTAAAGACAATCAAATGATAATAAGACGAATATATAAAGTAAAAGATATTGGTGCAAGTATCAAAAGTTATAAACCCGTTAGCATAGTCAAGCTCTAATAATATTCTTGGATTTAACTCCACCTAGGATGCCTGTGATGAGCTTCCAAGTAGGGGACTAGTTTATAAATGTGGTGGTGGTAGGGGACTAGTCTATGGATATGGTAATGATGGCATCCGTGGTAGAGATTCCAAATATAACATAAGTAGAGGGGGAGGCAAGCCCACATAGTATGGGTTAGACACCATTAGAAATGGTTGTATATATAGTGTCGCTTATGTCTGGGGTGGAAGTTGTTGGGATGGTGCTGATGAAGATGGTGATGGAGTGGTAGCTGTTGTTGAAATATCATAGGTTTCTACACCAATATTTCATAACACTTTCAAGTTATCCACTAAAGGTTCCAACTAGACATCAATTTTTGCTTTATTGTCTAAATGTAATGCAAGTTAGAAACATATAGGGATCATGTATGTACATTTCTAGGGATAGATTATATTGTATGGAGTAACAACTATAGACTGACAAGAATACAGAGTCTTCAAGTTAGAGTCTAGTGTGAATCCATTAAACACAAGCCTAGTCTAATGTGTTTGGGGTCACTAGCAAAATTTAGATGTATTCGGTCAAAGTCTAACCATGATTTACCATTCAAAAGATGAGTCATAAGATTATCTTCTCTTCTATTTTGACCGTACCACGTCATATGCGAGGTTAAACTCATGGAGGCATATAATCTTTTGTGTTTAGGGAGAAGGGCAAGTAATGCATTCTCTTAAGTGGAATTCACTTCATCCTACACTTTTTAACCCTTGCTTTTGTCGTTTCATACCTCGGGGTCTTGAAAAATTTGCAAGTAGTTAGATGTTCATCCTTATTGTGGTATAACATATAACCGTTTGAGTAACAATCAATAATTTTCATCTATTTTAATCCTAGTTTAGAAGCTAACTTCTTCATAATAAATTTTAGAAACGCATTTGTTTCGAACATTAATTCAATTACTTGTGTATCCCACTAGTTTAAAGAGTTTTGGGTTTAGTTAGCCTTAGCTTTAGAGAAGTCATTTGTTTTTTTTTTTTGTCAAATTTGGTTCTTGTTTACTATAAAAAAAATTAACGATGATTTTTTTGCCAATTTAAAGGTCAGTTAGCACCAACTTTACCTTCAAATTTAGCAATAGATTTTTAGATCTGATAGTAAAATATCAGAAATTCAATTGTTTCATGTTTTGTCGATTTTTTAATGAGGAATTTCGACTATAAATTTGAGCGCTCTGAGTGTCTTTGTAGTAGTGGCAAACTAAAATTTTAAAATACTTTAATTGTGTTTTTTAGTTATATAAATCATGTACGTAAGATAATTTTTTTGTATTAATAAATAATATATACTATTTTTAAACTCATTATAAGAATATAGACCAATAATAATATTAGAAACGCAGATACATAATGGTACTTGAATATGTCCAAGTGTTTTTGAAAAAGTACTATTTTATTTTGTATTAAAATATAGTTTGACATAAAAAAACACGCATGTCAAATGAATGTCGGAAGAATATTATGTTTAAAATGTCTCTCATATATAGATACGTCAACTCAAATAAGTGTTAGTGCTTTATTGTTTTTTTATTATATAAAACATTTTAAATAGTTAATAATAGATACATTTCAAACATATCAATAAAGAATAAGGTGGTAAACATTAACATGTAACTGTATTGGTGTGTCTCTAACCATATTAGAGAAATATTTTTTATTGTTTATTAAGATATATTTAGACCCACATGTTAAATGATAGTATTACACATGTCATATTTAAAAGGTCAATTGATTTGAATGAAATAAAATAGAAAAAACTTTACGTATATACAACAATTGAAGAAACCTTACGTGTATGTCTTGATTGTATTTATATGTGAACCGTGGTGGGTAACCACGGTTTTGTAATACATATAAACCGTTGTAGTTTAGGACGGATTATATTGAATTTTGGTGCCAGAAACTGTGGCTGGCAACCACTGTTTATGAAAAAACCTTGTGCTCATGAAACCCCCTGCCTCCCACGGTTTATGCACGAGGTAGTATAAATTCATTAGCCGCTGTAACTCATCACGGATCACTTGTGTGGGAAAGCAAAATTTTTTAGGGTGGGTGGTTGAGAGAATCCGAGGAGCCTTGGAGGTTAAGGGGGAAGCTTGGAGGGTTTCAAGCAATTGGGTGGTGGAGTTATGGAAGACGAAGCTCGCCTGTACCGATTAAATGGCGTTGCACACGTGGCTGGATACAAGAAAACTCTCTTTTAGTTTTCCCAGAGCAATGCACTAACACAAGAAAACTCTCTTCCTCACTCGCCATTGTGTGATAATGATCTCTTCACAAGCTTCAATCTCACTGATATATTTATAGAATTCTTCTCCACATAAACCGTGGCTGCCTACAAGAGTTTATGAGTTTAAAAAATCCTTCATAAATCGTGGCTGGCTATAGGGCTTTTTGGGTTTATTTCTACCTTCCTAAATCGTAGTGACCTACCAAGGTTTATGTTCAACGCTTCTCCTTGCTAAACTGTTGCTGGCTACCACGGTTTACATGTAAGTCGTAAACCGTGGTTAGCTCCCACGGATTAAATAATAACAAAAAAGGACATGCAGGTAACGAGATTTCAATTGTTGCAATCAAGTAAACCTTTCTCTCCTTTTATTTATTTACGTACATTGTCCTATTTAAAATGTATTTAACGTGTAAATACAACAACTTTATTATTTTTCATAGGTTACAAAAAATAAAGATTTACTATCTATATAAAGTATCAGCAGTGCTTAAAATGCAAAAAAAAAATAATAAATATTTAAAATTTTAATTGTTATCAGTTTATTTGTTAATTTATTTATAATTTTTTTTTGAATAAATATTAATATAAAAATATTTTAAAATGTATTAATAATATAAAAGCAACAAAACACATTATTTGTTTACTTTAACTGGAAATTTCACATACAATATGCAAAAACTTATAATAAAACGCAAATTTATATACCTATATGGTTTGTGGAGTAAACCTTAACCAGTTGTGAAGAGTCGAATTTCATACTTTTATATCATAAATGCTATATAATATTATTGAATCTCAGCATAAATTATATATATATATATATATATATATATATATATATATATATATATTCATGCATCAATCTTATTTATGAATTGGAGTAGTGAGTCCATAACTACTTTCTCATTTATAAGATTCGGATCAGTTACTATTAATTATTACAAAAAGATTTGGGACAATAAAAAATAAGTTTAAAACAAAAAGCTATATATCTTATTTTATATCTTTTACTTATTATTTATTATATTTTATATTCTTTAATTATTATCGAAATAATTGAATAATATTAAATATAATAAGTGTGCAACTATAAATATTATATACATAAAATTATGAATATTAAATTAAATAAAATAATTTTGAATTATTATCTTTTTTAGTATTATCATAATAATAATATTATATGACTAGTAAATATTATTATTTTAAGTTAGTATTTGACCAATAATAATTTATACATATATTTACAAGAATTTGTATACATAAAACATATGATTTATATTTATATTTATTAGAGTTTACACGTATAAATTAACACAACTTGCATTAATATTTATTAAAGTTTATGCATATAAATTAAAAAAAATTATTTATTGAAGACAATTTAATGTTTGTGCTAATTAAATACTGACCAAAATTATTAAAAATTGCTGCCCAATATTTTTCGTTATCCTAATTATTAAATAAAAGAACTTAACATCTTAACGAATTTTAGTGGTTAATATTACAACATTGACTAAGTTCAAATAATAATAATAATAATAATAATAATAATAATAATAATAATAATAATAATAATAATAATAATAATAATAATAATAATTGGAGCAAGGAAACGGAAATTACGACATTAACAGGAAACAGAATGAGAATACCAACATAATAATAAAGAAATCCACATAGGTAGATTCTAGTTTATTTCAAAATACGCCATTTTAATTATATATAAGTAGCAGAATAATGTTCAGCATTCCCTGCATCGCTCTCCAATTCCAATTTTCAACTTTCAACCAACCCTGCAAAAGATGCAGCAACAACATAAGGGAGAAAACATTAAAATCCAAAAGTTGAAGAAGCATAGTCTAAGAATCTAAGTTGAAGATTGACTAAGAAAAAAAACAAAGAAGTGATTTATAAAATATGAAAAGAACAAAATGGAGTTTTCATTCTTCTTTGTACATTGACTTCATATTCTCTATCATTAAATGGTATGAGATTATCTGGCACGAGCCTCACACCTATTTAATAATAATTAAAAATACAAAAAAAAAAACAACGTAACTTTGCTCTGTGTATGAGAAAATATTAAATTAAAAAATATATTAAATATTTAATTTGTCTTCTAAAATTATTACAATTTACAAACATATTATAAGGTATTTTATTTAAAATAACACATGGACATGCCGTATTTTATTTAAAAATGTAAATTATGTCAAAATTATCTATGCCTGTAAATAATATAATTATTTAAAAAAAAGCCGATTAATAAGGTAGTATTTCAAAACAATATTATATATGTAATAAGTGATATTTTCATTACTTGGAGCAATCAGCATTGGGGGAAACAGAGATGGGAAGTGATACTCCACAGTTTCCAGGGAGAGCCTGAGCCAGTTGTGAATTAATGTTGAGACTCTTGGAAGTGGATTTGATGCAGTTGCATGCAGTTTTCTTATCAGCAGAGGTTGCTGCAGCAGCTGCAAGAGCTTTAACGCCAGAGCAACATGGTCCTGGTGGTTTACCACTTCCACTCATCAAGTAATTCACACAAGGCTTTAGGTTCTTAATCACATCACTGCATGATGAAATTGTAGCCTCAGAATTAGTTACTGAGGTCACTAAAATCATAAGAACACATGTAGCAGCAACTGATTTCATGCTTATTTAATTAATTGTTATATGTTGTGGTGGTGATGGTGGTTTCAATTTGCATTGTTGGTCCATGTTTAGACATTTTTATAGGATCAGAGGAAGCTAAAAACTACAAGTAAAAATAATTATTAAAATAAAATTGTTAAATAGAGTACAAGAAAGATAAGTTTGATTTTAATTGTACAAGAAATTGTTAAAATTTCAAGGTTAGGTGGAAGTAACGAAGAAGGGGTTATTCAGTTTCAACAAGTAATATAAGTTGCACAAGATAATTGGTGCATATATAAATATTTTACGGTTTTCAAATCATGTAGGAATTTGATCACTATGGACATTTAATTATGTGCTGGTTGGTAGTAAACCTTGTAAGAGTTGTTTATCACTATTGCACACTTTGTTTGTAGTGTTGACAATGAACCATCCAGGAGCAGAGCAGAACCATGTGTAGGATTCACGGCCAGTAAACTAAAAAAAAAAATAGTGAGAGTCTTAATTTATTTTCTAATTTTTTTTTTAAATTTTGCGATTAAAAAAAATTTTGAACTTCTAATTATCTTCTCAATATTTTTAAAAAATAACATTTAGGACAAATTGCACATTTAAATAAAGTAGAGTAAAATTATTTAAATAAAACATTTCTAAAATAGTTACAATAGTAGTTTATCAAGAAACAACTTTCAGACGTAAACTGCAATAGATTGTAAGGATTTATGAAAATATTCAAATTTTATATCCAGATCTAAATTCACCTCAATTCATAGTTCTTTAACACGGTGCAGTGAACATGAAACTAAGGTGAAGCAAGCTATTTAAAAAAAATGACCTATTAAAAAAAGCCGTTGATCCATTGACCCATTGGACTTTTCTTAAATAGTCCAAACTATCATGTTGGAAGCCCATATATAATTCTACATACCGGGATTTAAATGTGCGGGCCTTAATAAGCTAGGTCAGTTAATTTAATTATAAAATTCTAATTTTTTATGATTAAAAATTTATGATATAAAATTTAAAATAAACAAAATAATTTTAAAAAATTAACTGATATTTGTTGACAAAAGTTGATTCGTTAAGTTTACCCTTTATTATATCATATATACACGCACATATAGTACTCTTTAGACTTTACAGATTGATAGCTCTAAAATAGAAATTAATTAACCTCTATTGTGCGAAGGAAATGGATCTTCTCCGGTTTTTTTAACACTTGAGGAAATGCAGTGTAATCTCTCGCCATTAATTTTATAAGTGTGATCAAAATTAAATATGAGAGAGAACATTGAAGGGTGAGAGATTACAATTGACATCATCCAGTTTTTTTTTTACTGGAGAGGATCTACTCCCATTGTGTGAACCAACTAAGGGGAAGTCATGGCATTCATGAATGGAATTTTCTGATAGATACACTCTTTTCTTAGATATGCTACATCTATTAGTTCTCTTTTAATTTGAAATTAACACAAGAAATAGAATCGTAAATTTCTAAAGGACATATTGCAGAAAATCAACCAAAAACTTTACTCTTCATAATGTACCATAACTGCTCCTAACATGATGCATATCATCAATGTACATAAACCAAGCGGACAAGACAAAATCACCAAGTAGATTAATGAATCTGTTCCCTAACAAGATGAGAAAACTAATTTAAGTCTTTCAACATGTGCGATGGCATATATGTAATGTTTCTTCATTCTCTTAACCTGCATTCTAGCTAAAAGTTGGTGATGCATCTCAGCATATACCTAAAAAGAGTACACCAAAATAAGAAATCAAAATGGAACTAACGAATTACAATCCTATATAATCCAAATTACCAGAAACCAAATTAAAAAGTCGTAAACAGGAGTGCAAGCTTAAAAAATTGTGTTCACAAAAGTTTAACTGAATCATAACATTTGCAATATACAGCAAAAACTATTCATGCATTTCTAGGAATAGAAGATCAACTTAATACTTCTAGTGGATATGCATTTGTACTGAAATTATTCAAAGAAATCCACTAATGATTACCGGTAAATGCAGAACGTCCAATTATTTTGAGTTCACAACAAAATGAAGCGCGTGAGCCACTACAACTTTTCTCTTAGGATCTTGAATCCCCAATAAATATTCATAGAATAGATGGAAGAGGAAGGCACCCACCCTTCACTTTCAACATTGACTGAATTGTTCACTGTTATTTAGTTAGTCAAATAACAAACTCTATCTTCCTCTTGGATCCTGGCCCATCTGAGATGATTGAGACTCTGAAAAAAGCCAGCTTCTTTCTCCATTCTGGTTGAGGAAAAAAACATGACAATGATTCATAATAGCATTCTTCCTATATCAATAGTCTGCCATATCAAAGTACAATCAGTTAACTCAAATAAAGAATTTAAAATATGTTATATACAGCTATCAGCACAACGTCAAAGCCATCAATATTTTCAACCTCACTTTTTCATATATAAGCTTAAAAGCAGTGATGCATCATATTCATAAGTTGTTAGGATGAAAAAGATAGATCATATTTTAGCTCATTAGCTGGGGAAAAGCAAGCTATTTTATCATTGAAACAAGAAATAAAGCATGAGAGGATGACATATCTGTACTTTTGCATATCCATTCTCAGAATCACAAACAAATCAAATATAATACATATTGTGTCTGTGGCAAAATCTATGGCAAATAAACTTCAACTTTCTTTTCTTTCTTTAACAAAGATTCTCAAGGACAAATAAGAAACAATCAAAGCACTAAGCTCCAAATTAGTAAGAATGAGTATAAAATAGAACAGAATAAGAATATATTCAAATACAAAGAAGCAGTAGATATAACGAGTAATGACCAATAAAATGAGACCCTAACACAACATAAACTCAAAAGTAAGAATAAGGGTGTAAAACACTAACATGTGGGATAACTTATATGGGTAGTTCATCTTCTACAACTAATTCAACCTAAAGAACATTGCGCAATATCAAGTTAAGATCATTTCCAATAACCCTTTGATACTTGTTGATAATCTGCCCCAAGTCTACTTGTCAAGTCATCAACTGTTTCATAGTCAAAAAATGATATATCCTACAATAAGAGTACTGCAAAATGAGTTAAACCATACACCAAGAAAACATAAATGAGGGCAACAAACTTATAGTGTTATTAACTGCTGCTACAAAATGTTCCTCTCATGTTCTCATTCTCATCATTTCCTATTAGAATTCTCTCTCTAATTCTAATTTTTCCTTCTCTTGTCTTTATAGCTATGTAATTTGCTGTTATTTAACACTTATAAAATGAGTTCCTGATGAGAAAAAAATACAAAATCTTCACATACAAAGTTAAACCTCATATGTATATCTAAATATTAATACAACGATAAAATCCCATAAGGTACACTGCATCTCATTCTAGCAATATATTCAAACAACATAATACAATTTTATTACCGACCCAACCCTCGAGTCCCGCACCCGGAACGGCCTCCAACTCCGATACCCAGGGTTGGCCCCACCCCCTTTCTCTAGAAGGTCCAGACTGGCCTCCACATCTTCTAACCAATATTCAAATTCAAATACCTCCTTTATCTTAGCTAAATAAGATAAAATAAGATAACTTCCACTAACTATATAAAAAGGAGTCAAAGATCCCCTCAGGTACGTCATTCGTTCCACACACTTTATACTTCTCAGATTCATTCTGACTCGGACATCGAAATTTCTTTACATGTACCACCCCCATTGCTCCAGTCAAATGATCCGTCAATCGCCTCGACCCGTCAGTTCCCGATCCATCTCACAACCCGTACTAGAGACTTCTATTACAAATTCTAAACAAGAGCAAGCTAAATTCCACCACAATACAAAGATCGAGTTTAATAGTTGAGCAATCTTACTTCTGCAACATAGAGGAAAACTAGTCCTTCTTCTTAGCATCAGGCTTGCTGTTCTTCCCAATATCATCACCATCCTCCTCCTCTTCAGCCTCAGTATCACTGTTAACAACTTCATCCTTATCCATAGCTCCTTAGCCAGAAAATCAACGTTCCTATTCCCGCCATCATCAACCTCATGATCTGTAAAATCCAGTTTGGTCTTGGGACGAATCATATCAAATCTTCTTTTTCTTCACTACTTTTTTTTACCAATTCACATACTTAAGTGTTTGATTCACAATAATTTATCTCTTTCCAATTAAAATTAATGGCACTCAATTTGACAAGTGATGCATGCACATCTTTAGTAGTTTTTAGTTGTTATTTCTTTAAATAGTAATAGTGATTTATTATTTTTATTAAGAATTTCATGCTTTTAATCTATGTTCTTAGTATTTTCTTCCTTAAATTTAAGATAGAGATTTTTCTTTGCTTTAATTGAGATTTTTAGTGCTTTGATCAATACTCTTTGGAGTTATTTTGTGCTTTTATAAGTGTAGGAAATGAAACAAAAATCAAAAGAACAAAGGAGGAAACTAAGGACACACTTTGGAATAAAAGACACACTTTTAAAATCAAGGACACACTTTTTTCAAAGACCAAAATCAATACATTTAGGCCTGGAAGCTTTGCCATCCAACGTGGAAGTACTGGCATCTAACGGCATTTCTGCATACGCATACTCCACACGTGCACACAATTGGTAAAATAAGCGAAATCTTGTGTATGCACAAATGGTGACTTCAGCAAGGTCATGTGTATGCATAACCCATGCATACGTATGATCTCTGTTTTACATTTCACGCTAGTTTTGTGATCTTCTACGCAGAAGCAAAACAAAGCATAAATTTGGGCCAAGAATTGGAGCAATGCTGCATGTGTCGCACGCCCCTCACTTGGCGTGCCACGGAAAAATGAACAGAGATCAAATTGGGCTATTTCTTGAGAAGCAAATGTAAAGTGTGTCATTTAACCTGTTTTGTATGTTACCTAATGGCTCATCCTTGATCCAACCTCCCAGGCTTCATTTTTCTCATTCATTCCCCAATCCTCCAAGTTTTCAAATGGATCAAGCCCAAAAATTCAATTTCAATTTAATCTTGAATTTAATGTAATTTAAATTTCATTCGAATTTGTGATTTAGATAGGATATAAATAGAGGATTAATCTAAGATCAGGGGGACTTCTCTTCTTCCCTCAATTCTTTCACATTTTGTAAGTCATGAGTGGCTAATTCCCTTTTCATTGAGGAAGGAGCTCTATTAAATTTAATAGATCAATTATGATTTATTATTCATCCTCAATTCATATTTAATTTGCTTCTTTAGAAAGAATATTTGTTTTTTAATCCAAAGATTCAAATCTATTGAAAAATAGTTTTAATCTCACTTGAATTCTAAGAGAACTTAAAAGAGGGATCATAGAATTAAGTTAGAAGTTCTTTCTCCCAATTTGATGATTATGGATTTTGGGGTTGATATGTGACATATAATCAACCTATAACTTGATTCATAAAATTGTGTGGCTCTAAATGAGAGTTAATATTCATCTCATCTCATGAGAAATTAGATCAAAAAATTGACAATTGATCAAGTTAAGAGATATTGAATTACCAAGACATTAAAATTTAATCATTGATGATTTATCAAGAGATCAATGCTTGCATGATTAAAGTTGAGATGAAAAACTATTTGATCTAAAGAATTCAATATCTCTGCACTCCAATTATCTTTCTTTATTCTCTTATTCCCTTTCTTGATTAATTATTTTTTTTAATTAACGCTCATTTATATTGCTTTTTTTACATTCTTTCAATTTACTATCCTTGCAATTTATTTTTTGAGTATTTACATTCTAGCCATTTAAATTCTCAGCAATGTACATTTATGTTCTTTATTTTCAAGTCATTTATTACTTCCATTTATTTATTACTTAATTTCATTCTTATTATATCAACTATTCATCATCAAATTGTGAATTGCCTGACTAGAATACTCGATCAATTGTTACTTGCTTAATTTCTTAATCCTTGTGGGATCGACACTCAATCACCGTGAGTTTATTATTTGGTACAACCCGGTACATTTACCGATAGTTATGCAAGATTGCAAAAAATCCTATATTAAGTTTTTGGCACCGTTGTCGGGAATTGACAAACTACCAGTTGATTAATTATTTAGATTAAGTACCTTTTCTTTTCTTGTTTTAGTCATTTACTTACTTTTAATTTTTCTTTTCTTTTGTTCCTTAAATGTTTGTGTTATTTCTTAACTTAGAATTTCTTTCACTTTGACGGAAGAAATTTTAAACTCTCTTTTCATTTGTTGTTTTTCTTATGTACATGCAAGAAAATCAAGAAGAGGAACCTATCCTCTTTGATTCAGAAATAGAAAGAACTCTCTGGAGGATAAGAAAGGAGGTAAGAAACAAAAGAGTACTAGAAAAGGTGAGAGAGTCTCAGACACAATTATGACAGAACCTCACAACAACAATGAATCCAATGGTGCTCCACATGCTAGGAGGACATTATTGATCATATACTACTCCTGATCCTGAAAATTGTAGGAGTAGTATTTTCAATCCACATGTCAATGCAAACAATTTTGAACTTAAATCTCAATTGATCACTCTTATTCAATAAAATTGTTAATTTGGAGGAAGCTTCCAAGAGGACCCAAATTAACATATTTCAAGCTTCATCCGAATTTGTGAAATGGTAAAAACAAATGGAGTGATAGCCGAAGCATATAGACTTCTCTTGTTTTGATTCTCTCTTAGAGATAGAGCGACACAATGGTTGGAGTCACACCCTAAAGAAAGCATTGCCACATGGGAAGACTTAGTTAGTAAATTTTTTACTAAGTTCTTTACTCCTCAAAGATTGATAAAATTGAGGACAGAAGTACAAACTTTTGGGCAACTTGAAGAAAAATTCTAATATGAGGGTTGAAAAAGATACAAAGGAATGTTGAAGAAATGTTCACTAAATATGTTTGTGGATTGGGTCCAACTCCAAGTTTTCTATGATGGAATCTCTCAAACCTCAAGAACTTAATTGGATAATTTACCAAGGAGATCATTACACATGAAGACTCCTAGTAAAGCCATAGAACTCATTGACATTGTTGTAGATAATCAATGCATCTACTCTTTAAAGAGGAATATGAACACAAAAAGAGGACTGATGGAACAAGAAACTATTGTTACTCTTGTGGCTCAAAATAAAATCATGTCTCAATAACTCTCCATACTCACTAAGCAAATGGGAGAAATTCAAGTCTCTGTCATCGACACACAATGCTCATTGTATAACATGAATGGAGGGAATCAATTTGGTGAAAATTTTGATTCATTCAACACTAATCAATCACAAGTGGAGCAAGTTGATTTTATGAGAAACTCTTCCAGGACACAACAAAATGATCAATACTCCAAAACATATAATCCTGGATGGAGGAACCATCCAAATTTTGGGTGAAAAAACCAACAAAACCAGGACTAAAGAAGCCACAATTTCAATCATGCAAACAATTTTAACTCCCAACCAAGTACTCAAAACTATTTCTGAAATCCACAAAACATCCCTGACGTTAGGATTTTTGCCAGTAAAGAATGTCATAAAAACAGTCGCGTTGTAGATATAGTCTCTAAACCGACAAAAATCCCTTCGTACAAACGTTTTGGTTGTCACAAGTAACAAACCCCTAAATAAATTGTTAACCGGGTATTTAAACCTCGGGTCGTCTTCTCAAGGAATTGCAGGGAAGTATGTTCTTATTAGTGGTTATGAAAAAGTGTGTTTGGGGTTTTTGGAAGTAAGGTGCGAATATATTATATGACAAGTAAAATAAAATAATAATAGCTGTAAAATAAACCTTTGGCAAGGTATAAGAACTGGAGGTCCTTTCCTAGTTATCCTTATCAATTGTGATGAGAATTGGATTTTTCTCCCACTTTGTTAACCTCTAACTATGAAGGTAAGTTAAGTGGATGAATTCCAATTTTCAATCAACAATGAGTTTGATAACTCTAGAGTCACCAATTATTTAACCAAAGCCAAAAGGAAAGAAAATTGAAACTACTCAAATAAAAATGCCTTCAGATGGGAAGCAATAATCATGTAATTAAAAGAAAGCAATAATAACTGAAATATCTCAAATAATATTAATTCAAAGAAAATCATAACATGAAAGAGTTCATAAATTTAATTGGAAAAATAAATAAAAATAAAGAACCTGGGATTGAGAGTCACTCCTAAAACTAAGAAAAATCCTAAATCCTAATCCTAAGAGAGAGAGAGAGAGGAGAGAACCTCTCTCTCTAAAACTACATCTAAAACATGAAAAGGGGATTATGAGTGGCCTGATCATGAATGGATGCATTCCCCCACTTTATAGCCTCTAATCTGTGTACTCTGGGCTGAAAAATGGGTTAGAAACAGCCCAGAAGTCACTTCCATCGCTTTCTGGTCCGTACAGGTCGCAGAAAAGTGACGCGGCCGCATGGCTCACCCGGCCGCGCGGGTTGCGTTCCTACCAGGTCACGCGTCTGCGTGACTCACGCGTTCGCGTCGCCTGTCGTCGAGGCAGCTATGGCAAATTATATATCAAATCGAAGCCCCGGACGTTAGCTTACTAACGCAACTGGAATCGCGTCGTTTGGACCTCTGTAGCTAAAGTTATAGCCGTTTGAGTGCGAAGAGGTCAGGCTGGACAGCTTAGCAGTTTCTCCAACTTCTTGTATTCCTTCCACTTTTGCATGCTTCCTTTCCATCCTCTGAGCTATTCCTGCCCTATAATCTCTGAAAACACTTAACACACATATCAAGGCATCTAATGGTAATAAGAGAGGATTAATAATAAGCAAATATAAGATCAAAGAAGCATGTTTTCAATCAAAACACATAATTAGGAAGGAAATATAAAACCATGCAAATAGTATGAATAAGTGGGTAAATAGTTAATAAAAACCACTCAATTGAGTACAAGATAAACCGTAAAATATGGGTTTATCAACCTTCCCACACTTAAACAATAGCATGTCCTCATGCTAAGCTCAAGAGAAACTATAAAGATGAAGAGGAATGGTAAGAATGTATGAAATGCAACCTATAAATGCAACTACATGCTAAAATGTTTCTACCTACTTGGTTAAAAATAAATAAGTTCCTTAAGACAAAAATAATTCAAATTCCACTAATTCAAATCATATAAAATAAAGACAAGTAAACTTGTAAGAAGATAGCTCATGAAAGCAGGGAACATAGAATTAAGCACTGAACCTTCACAGGAAGTGTATATGCACTCTAATCTCTCAAGTGTATAGGGTTAATCACTCTACTCTTCTCTAATCATACTTTCTAAACCTTGTTCTTCATCTAACCAATCAACAATTATTTAGCATACCAATGCAAACATCATGAGGTCTTTTGTTAAGGTTGTAATGGGGCCAAGGTAAAGGTAAGGGTATATATAAGGCTAAGTGAGCTTGTAAAGTGAATCCTTGATTAGTCCAAGATCTCACCTAACACATACATACTTTATAAAATTTAAAATGCTTTACCTAGCTACCCAAATTTTCCCACTTTTTGTATTACATGCTCATGTATCAAACTTATTTTGTTGAATTTTGTCCCATGTGCATTGATTCTTTTTATTTTGCATTTTGGGGTAATATTATTTTTCTTCTTTTTTTTTGTATCCCTTATTTAATTACTTAATATTTTTTTTAATGCACATGGTAATTTAATTATTTTGATTTCACATGAGCATGCTTCCCAAATTTTCAAATAACTTATTCAATTTAATTCCCTACTTTTTTCATATCATCCCATGTTCCCATAAAATTTCCCACACTTAAATTATACACAATATCTATCTTAAGCTAACCAAGGATTCAACTTGGGATTTTTATTTTGTTTTTCTGCTTAAGGCTAGTAATATGGTTATAAAACAAGAGGGGATTTAAAAGCTCAAGGGGGCTAACAAGGATGATGTAAAAGGTAGGTTAATTTTGGGATAAGTGAGCTAGACTCAAACAATGGCCTCAATCATATGCAAGCATGCAAATATATTAAATATTGGACATATAGAATGGAACAAAATAAAGATTACAATCATAGAGAAGTGAACACACAAGAATAAAAATTTATGGTTAAATAATGTAACCATGTAATTAAGCTCAAATCTCACAGGTTGTGTGTTCTTTGGCTCAAAAATCATGTTCCAATTACAACTTCAAACAAATTTTTAACATAAAAATTTTCAATTTAAATTAGTGAAATTTTTCAAAAATAGGGTCTTAAAAGAAATTTATTATTTTAACCAAGTAGTAGCTAAATGCATAAAATCAAACAAATATGTAATTAAACATGCAAATGCAATAATGAACAAACAAATAAAATAAAATATTGGTGTTGAGTCAAGAAGTAACTAACCCATGGAGATCGGTATCGACCTCCCCACACTTAAAGATTGCACCGTCCTCGGTGCATGCTGAGATGTGCAGGTGGACGGGTTGCTCCAACTGACGCTTGTAGATGGAGGCGCCTTAGTTGGAGATCTCTTGGTTCCTTTCCTTGCTGGTGTCTTGTCAGTGGCCTTCTCTTTTCCTTTCTTGGTACCCATGCCTAAGGAAGAAGAAAAAGGAAGAGTGTGAAATATAGATAACTAAGACCAGAAGGGAGGAAATTCCAAGTGATAAAGAATGCCAAAGGAAAGATGATAGTCCATCTACATGGTAGCTACAACATGTAGGGAAGACAACAATAAAGAGCAATTCAAAATAATTAGATGCAAGAGGGTAAAAACATGCAAATAATAGGCATGAGAGGCATAGCTCAAGCATCAAGTAATAAATGTGCCAAATTAAAGAGCATGTGTAATGATGACAATTGTGAATAATAATCCCAAATACATTGGGTGTGCAAGTTAAAATAGGGATGAAAATAATGTATCCAAATGTATATGAGAGCCATAAGTAAATGTCAATTGTCAAATCTCTTCTCCGAGTAGCCATGTGCTCAAATAAAATAAGGCACTTATCCAAATAAAACTCCAACACCAATGAGAATAATGCAATGAATGAAATATGCAAATAAATGAAGTAAAATAAAATGAGAGGGAAAAAGGATGAGAAGAAAAAAGAAAGTGAGAAAGGAGAGAGAAGGAAGAAATTAGGATTAGAAAAGAGAAGATAAGAAAATTGGCACTAATCTGGATAGGTTGTGCGACGCTGGCGACGCGGTCGCGTGGAGCGCGATAAGGTTGGGTGACGCGGATGCGTGGGGCACGCGATCGCGTGACTCGATTTGTGCTAATGGCGCGAGTGCAGCCTCGCGGTCGCACAACTCTCTGTTCGAAACTTGGTATTGCCAAAATCCAGGGTGACGCGGTCGCGTGGTCGACGCGATCGCGCGGATGGCCTTATTTCCAATATGACGCGGACGCGTGGGTGACGCGTTCGCGTGGCAGGGCTTGTGCTGCTAGCACGGGTCCAGCCTAATTCCAGCTCAACTTTCGGCCATACACCCTTTTTACGCCGATTTCAGGTCACGCGGCCGCGTGGGTGACGCGTTCGCGTGGAGTCAATTTGTGCTAATAGCGCGCCTCCAGCCCTGCTCCTGCGAAACTCTCTGTTCATATTAATATTGTCTCCCATCTCCTTGCGACGCGGACGCGTCGCTGATGCGGTCGCGTCGCGTGCTCTTTTTTTTTTATAATCTGAAAAATGCAGAATGCAGTGTTAATATGAATATGATGCAAAACTCCAGGTTCAATATAACAAAATAAAATAAAATTCAAAAACAAATAAAACTAAATAAAAATGAAAAAGGACGATCATACCATAGTGGGTTGTCTCCCACCTAGCACTTTTAGTTAACGTCCTTAAGTTGGACATTTGATGAGCTTCCTGTTATGGTGGCTTATGCTTGAACTCATCCAGGAATCTCCACCAGTGTTTGTGATTCCAGTAACCTTCGGGGTCCCAAACTAGGCAGGTAAAACCCTTGAGCAGCTTCAAAAAGATTCTTAGGCTCCCGGGGTGTTGGATGTCAGAACAGATTCCAGGATCCCAAATCTTGCTTTTACACCCGTCTTCGTGTTGATTATCATGATTCCATCTGGGTAGCAAGCAATCTGAATTCTCACTAAAGCGGCCAAACAACTTCCTAGACCCATTCAGTTGAGCTCTATACCAACCTTTACGTTTAAGCTTAAAGCTTCCAACCATGATGACCTTGCAGGACAATTCTTACCACTGACCATCTTCCTTTTACTCTTAATGCCACAAAGAGCTCTAAGTTGACCATCCGTCTCCAGTAGCCCATATTCAAGTGGAATTAGAAAGCTAAGGGATATGAATTTTACCCACTTGAATGTTGTGAAGGATGATGGCGACTTAGGGGGAGGTGTTTTTAATGAAATTGCAAGCTCCACTCCCTTGTGCTCTTCTCTGATAATTACCACCTCTTTGCAAACTTCTTCAATTTCAACCTCTTCCTCTTGGTAGCTCTCTTTCAATTCAATCTCCTTTTCATTGCTTTCCAAGGGCATGGGAGGTTGTGCTTCTTCTTCTTGAATCTCCATCTCTTGATCAACCTCTTCCAAGTCTTCAACTATGATATGCATTGGAAGTTGTACACCCTCCTCAGCATCAATTTCAACCGTCTTGGAAGGAGGCTCGATGTCTTGACTTTCCCATGGAGGTTCTGCATCTCCTAAGTCTTCAACCACTTCTTCTTCTTCTTGAACAATGACAGCTTCTTCTACTTATTCTAGTACGAATTCATTCTCTGTCTTGTTCACTGGGGTTTCTGGTATCTCCTTCATGCTACGCTCTTCACTAGACTGTCCACATGGGGCTGTGGCTGATCCTTGTGTATTTAAGCGTCTAGAAGCCCATTGAATTAATACTTGCCCCAGTTGCTGAGTGGTTGCCTGAAATCGATCCATTATTTCCTTGAGATGATCCTTTGCCTCTTGATGCACTCGGTTTTCATAAGTAGGATCATAACGCTCTTGGATTGATGGATATGAAGATGGTGAATATTGAAGTGGTGGTTCTTGTGAGTAATTGGGTTGGAATTGGGGTGATTCTATATATGGTTCATATGGCTCATAAGGTGGTTGGTATGGTGGTTGAGGGTTAGGGTCATATGGAGGTGAATGGCGGAAAGGGGCTTGTGAGTGTGGTGGTCCAAAGTTATGTTGAGGAAAGGGTTCATAGGCATATGGTGGTGGTTGTTGATAGTCCATTGGAGGTAGTTGTTGCCATGAGGGTTGATCAAATCCTTGTGGCTCCTCCCATCTTTGATTGTTCCAACCTTGATGCCTGTTCTCATTGTAATTTCTTCTTCCTGCAACATTATTGTAACCAGACTCATAGCCAAAGGGATGAGAGTTTATAGTAGTGAGACAAAATAAAAATCAACAAAAAGAAAATATTTTGAAAAAGATAAGATTTTAAAAAAAAGATAAATATTTTTTTTGAAAATTATTTACAATAACCAATAATAAGGCACACGTTTGCAATTCCCCGGCAACGGTGCCATTTTGACGTTAGGATTTTTGCCAGTAAAGAATGTCATAAAAACAGTCGCGTTGTAGATATAGTCTCTAAACCGACAAAAATCCCTTCGTACAAACGTTTTGGTTGTCACAAGTAACCAACCCCTAAATAAATTGTTAACCGAGTATTTAAACCTCGGGTCATCTTCTCAAGGAATTGCAGGGAAGTATGTTCTTATTAGTGGTTATGAAAAAGTGTGTTGGGGGTTTTTGGAAGTAAGGTGCGAATATATTATATGACAAGTAAAATAAAATAATAATAGCTGTAAAATAAACCTTTGGCAAGGTATAAGAACTGGAGGTCCTTTCCTAGTTATCCTTATCAATTGTGATGAGAATTGGATTTTTCTCCCACTTTGTTAACCTCTAACTATGAAGGTAAGTTAAGTGGATGAATTCCAATTTTCAATCAACAATGAGTTTGATAACTCTAGAGTCACCAATTATTTAACCAAAGCCAAAAGGAAAGAAAATTGAAACTACTCAAATAAAAATGCCTTCAGATGGGAAGCAATAATCATGTAATTAAAAGAAAGCAATAATAACTGAAATATCTCAAATAATATTAATTCAAAGAAAATCATAACATGAAAGAGTTCATAAATTTAATTGGAAAAATAAATAAAAATAAAGAACTTGGGATTGAGAGTCACTCCTAAAACTAAGAGAAATCCTAAATCCTAATCCTAAGAGAGAGAGAGGAGAGAACCTCTCTCTCTAAAACTACATCTAAAACATGAAAAGGGGATTATGAGTGGCATGATCATGAATGGATGCATTCCCCCACTTTATAGCCTCTAATCTGTGTACTCTGGGCCGAAAACTAGGTCAGAAACAGCCCAGAAGTCACTTCCAGCGCTTTCTGGTCCGTACAGGTCGCAGAAAAGTGACGCGGCCGCATGGCTTACGCGGCCCGCGGGTTGCGTTCCTGCCAGGTCACGCGTCCGCGTGACTCACGCGTTCGCGTCGCCTGGCGTCAAGGAAGCTATGGCAAATTATATATCAAATCGAAGCCCCGGACGTTAGCTTTCCAACACAACTGGAACCGCATCGTTTGGACCTTTGTAGCTAAAGTTATAGCCGTTTGAGTGTGAAGAGGTCAGGCTGGACAACTTAGCAGTTTCTCCAACTTCTTGTATTCCTTCCACTTTTGCATGCTTCCTTTCCATCCTCTGAGCCATTCCTGCCCTATAATCTCTGAAAACACTTAACACACATATCAAGGCATCTAATGGTAATAAGAGAGGATTAATAATAAGCAAATATAAGATCAAAGAAGCATGTTTTCAATCAAAACACATAATTAGGAAGGAAATATAAAATCATGCAAATAGTATGAATAAGTGGGTAAATAGTTAATAAAAACCACTCAATTGAGTACAAGATAAACCGTAAAATATGGGTTTATCAATCCCTTCTAATTCTTCAAACAATTCTCACCAACCACAATCACAACCCACACAACCTTCTCAAGATTCTCAAAGACACTCTAATCTTAAACTTTTCCTAGAGAAATTTATAGAGAAAACAAGATCTAACTTTCAAAATCAAGGTGTTTCAATAAAGAAATTGAAAATACAAATTGGCCAAATTGCTCAACAATTAGCAAAATCTACTAACACTTTTTCAAGTGACACTGAGGTCAATCCAAGGAAGGAATGCAAGGAAATCATATTGAAAAGTATGAGGTTTGCAGAGAAAAAAGCCACCAATCATGAAGTGCACAATAAAGAAGCTTCAAAGGAGGAATTAGAGGAGTAAAAGCAAGAACAAGAAGCCTCCATACAAAGTAGTAACCCAACAGAGAAAAAAGTAGTGGAGGCATAAAAACTAAAAGTTTCATATCCTCAAAAATTCAAGGGAGAGATTAAAGAGAAGCAATACTCCAAATTCCTAGAGCTATTCAAGACACTTCACATTAACATTCCTTTCATAGAAGCACTTGAACAAATGCCAATGTATGCTAAGTTTATGAAAAAAATTTTATCAAAGAAAATATCCTTAAAGGGAGGAAAAACTGTAGTCATGACTAAGGAGTGTAGTGCCATTATAAAAAAGAACTTTCCAAAGAAAAAGAAGGATCCAGGAAGCTTCTAAATTTCTTATACCATTAGAAACATAACATTTGAAAGAACATTATGTGACCTTAGTGCAAACATCAACCTAATGCCTCTCTCTGTGATGAAAAAGCTCCAAATTCATGAATTGAAACCAACAAAAATTGCTTTTCAATTGGCTGATAGATCCATGAAGCAGGCACATGAAGTTGTGAAGAATGTTCTAGTAAAAGTAAGAAAATTCTTTCTCCCAACTGATTTTGTCATCCTTGATATGGAGGAAGACTACAACACCCCCATTATTTTGGAGAAGTCCTTCTTAGCTACTGGCAGGGATTTGATTGATGTTGAAAAGGGAGAATTAATACTAAGAGTACATAATGAACACTTGGTATTTCATGTTTTCAAAACAATGCATGAGTCCAATCATGAGGAGAAATTGTACGAAGATTGACTCTATGGACCCAAACTTAAAGGAGGCACCTAATGAATCACTTCAAAAGCTACCACTTTCATGCTTGAAAAAGAGAGTAGAGAAGTAGAAGTAAAGCAACAATCTGAAGGAATCATTAGAGCCAAAGAGGATTTACAACCAAAGCCTCCATTTGTGACAATCAACAAGATTTCTCATGATATTGAGCCTAAGATCTAGATTGAGTGTGAACCACCACCACCAAAAAGGAAAGAAAAAAAGCTAAAAAAATTTTCTAGAGGATGGAGAAACAAAAAGATCCATACTAAAGACTTTCACCATGGGATAAAGTGATGCTAGTTTACTAACCAAGGGAACCATTTCCACATTTATCTGGACATTACATAGTCAACAAGATTCTTTCTCTTCAGAGTGATGAGAACATCAAAGAAGACACTGGAAGGAAGTTCATAGTAAGAGAAGAAAAGTTGAGGCACTATGATCATCATCCACCATAACAAAGATTAACCGTCAAGTTAGTGATGTTAAAGAAGAGCTTGTTGGAAAGCAATCCAACCATAGTATCCTTTCATTTTCTTGTTAATTCTTAGCTTTTATTAATCTTCTATTTTTACTGTTAAATGATACATGCATAAAGAAAATAAGTATTTAGGAACCAAGATTTTTAACTTAAGGAGGAGCTAAGTTGAGGTGTTCCTCAACCATGCAACAAGAAAAAAATGTTGATATTTGAATACATGTTGCTTTCCAATGATGAACAATGCATTTCATGGTTTGGTGCAAGATGAAGGTTACAGAAGACTTAGAGAAGGAGGGTTAAATCTATGGTCTTCTTTTGTTTTAATAAACTAATCCTTTGTTACCCAACTTAAACTTGATCCCTGTTTAAACTGTGCAGCGAAAAATTTAAGAGACAATTTCGTTTTGTCTCATAAATATCAGAAAACAGAACAACAAAAGAAAGGAAGAAGTTGACACAGTCATGTATCCTGGTTCAGTTGTCTTGTGCAATGCAACCTACATCCAGTCTCCACCATAACATTGGTGAAATTTTCACTATAGACAAAGTATTACATACACCAATTTTTTAGGATTCACATAATCCTATATGGACTCACAAGTTTCTTCCTAAACTTGACTTGGTAATGCTAATATCTAAACTCTTTAGATTTAGTGCTTACCCAACTAGCAAGGGGTACCTCACAGGTACTTGACACAAGACAGAAAATTACAACCAAATAAAATTAGAATCTACTCTTGACTTTTCTCTCAAGTGTTTCACTTAGCCTTTTTCACTTTTAGGCTTTTTCTCAATGTCTTTCTCTCAGCCTTTTACCTCTCAAAGACAATACAGAAAGATATACATTGAAACTGAAATACAAAACTGTAAAACATGAAAGAGATTAATGCGTAACAGCATTAACATTATGAACTGAACCCAACAACAGAACTCAAGACTTTGTTCTTCATCTTGGTAGAGTGCTCCCTTTAGTGTAGGTGTAATGCTTCCAGGACTTCAAACTCAGTAGTGAGGTTTCATACACAGCTCTCAATTAGGGTTCTTTCACCTTATTCAAAACAAAAAAAAAAACATTTTTCCTTTTGCACCTCTTGTAGAGTCACCATTTAGGTTTTTCCTAACTCAACTCTTTAAACTCTGAGCTCTCTTAGCTTGTCATCTCACTTTCTTCATTTAATCCCCAAATTAAGGATGTCAAAGCTGGTCCTTTTTGCTTGACCGAAGACCTCAGAGCAATAGAAAAATTGTTCAGTGGTAAACCCAAATCCAAACCCTTGAGATAGTGCTTTGTCCCCAAGAAACAATTTGAGCCTTTGATTCATAGTAGTAATTATCAGAAATCACTTTCTCCATATATCCCAAATTGGCGTTGCAGAAATTTGAAGAAGGAGTGAAGGAAATAAATTGCCTGCAAATGAAAATAAATCACATTTATCCTCTGACTTAGCTTAGCTTGCTTTGATTAGGTTGATTAGACATTTGATTTTGTGATTTACCTTTCTCTTTCTTTCTTCTCTGGTGAGTGAACCAGGAAGAAGCTTTCTCTCTTTCTTCATGAGTCTGTCCGAAGAGAATCTTGTGAACATTGACTTTAGTTGGCTTCAACTTGAATGGATTAACTTGGGCTTGGATTGGTTTGACTTTCCATTCCACCCAATTGATTTCTTTGTTTTATTTCTTTGGGCTTTGAGAGTTAAAGAGCCCACCAACAATCTTTGTTTCTTATTTCCATCTTTACGGGGTGCTGCTACTTTAATTTTGGCATGCAACACTAATCAAAAGCAATAAAAACTAATTGGGTGTTTAACCCAATAAATCAATATTTGTCATCATCATTTAAGTTAGTTATGTTCTTAACTCTACACAAGATTTTTGCCTTTTAGGTTCAAGCAGGAAACAAATTTGGTATTGTAGCATGCATGCAATGTAGCAGTGCAGTGTTATAATGATATTCATATAGCTTGTGCATTAACATGTCATACGCGAGACACCCAGGCAGTGAGTGAACCTCGCGTCTGCTCGCTTACATGACTCCTTCTTTTTTCCCAAAAAGCTACTAAGTTTTACAGAATTCACTTTTGCCTACCAAAATTTTGACGCGCATAACTCTTTCAATAATATGTTCTTCGAATCTCATAAACTTCACGGATCCAATTTCATTTAAAATAATTTCGGAAAAAGTTTGAGGGTCCGGAAGCCGAATTATGGCCCACCAAAATTTGGTCAAAAATCATATTTTTATAAAATTTACCAAACCTCTATTTATACCAAAAACCTTACTCAACCCAAAGATTCAAACTTTATACAACATTATATAAGACCAAAACATCTTTATATTCATTCAATCTCTTCTACAACATACCAATATTCCATTATATTAATCTCATTCCAACAATCCACATTTCAAGCAACATAACTCATATATATATATGCATCAACATCACAATTCATAATCTTCATCCTCATCAATCTTTATCACAAGCTCATAACAAACTCAGATTTCACCAAAACTACCAACATTACCAATTTCATATAACATTCAACCTATTCTATGGTCAACTAGCCTAAGTTTTCACGTTACCTTACACATTATCTACGAGAAACCAAAATCATACCTTAGCCGATTTCTCCCTAATGCTTGAACGCCACAAACACCACCGTTCCACCAACGTCCCAAACACCAAAATGCACACCAACAGCAATTCGGCTTCCGCAGTCCAAAATCAAGCTTCCAACACCACCAACTTGGTCCCAACACATATAATTTAAACTAATACCAATTAATATCACACAAGAATCAACTTAGGGTTCATAATTATTAATTACTCACAAGAGTTAGAGATTTTTCACCTTATTGATGGAAATTGGGACATGACTCGACAAGTTCACAAGGATAATTTGATCCTAAACACCCAAAATCACATAATCTTTTAAAATCAAAATCTCAAAATAGAAAATTATGAGAGAGTGGCTGAGCAAGAAATAGTAAAGTACTTACCAAATTATTTGGTGAAATTTGTAGAGCTCGACGCGGTGATCTCGTAGTCCCGCAAACAATATGACGATCAGAGCTCTAGATTGGAAGTTATGGCAAATTAAATTTTGAGTGAGGGTTTTGTGGTCTTTCTTGCTCCCCCACTTTTGTTCCCGGCGTGATTCATTAGCGAAAGAGGAAGGAAGAGCTGAAGCTCTTCATTAACATGTTATTGGGTTAGGCCTTGGGTCTAATATGGGTCCGGTTCAATTAGTTTGGCCCATTCGGCCAAATTTTAGGTTAAATTATTTAAAATTAGTGTCAAAATTTATATTTTAATTATTTTTTCCTCTAACATATTAAATTTAATTTCTTAATTTCTTTAAATAATAATTAATTTATTAGCTAATTATTTATTAATTTTTCGGGGTTTACATGAATGGCCAAGGATTGGAGGAAGGAGTGAGAGCATAGCCGTTTGGGTTTTCATAACTCAATGAGCTGTTTATTCTTTTCCTTCATAATTTTCATTGAGTATCTATTTTCTCAATCTAGTCTTTCTGTATTTCAATGGTAAAAAGGCAAAACAATAAAATTTATAAGAAAAAAGCCATTAAGTGAAAAAAGTAAGAGAATTAGACTTCGAGAAAAAATCATGTTTATTGTAGAAATTCTTTGTGAATTTTTTTGTTTTGTTGTCATGATCATATTTATCAGAACTGAACCGACAATCGACTCGGCCAAATTACTGGGTCACTGGATCAATGGTTCAACCCGTAGGTCACAAGTTTAACCGATTGACCCGATGATAATTAAATAGTTATATAAAATTTAAATTTTTATATCAAATTAACTTATTTTCTAATTCATTAATTAATTAGTATCTTACATTATTCAAATATATGTTAAAAAATATTAATATTAATAGATGTTATATAATTATTAATAACAAAATACGTCATGATTAATAAAAAAAAATTTGTTTATCTTTTTTAATTTATAGATATTTAACAAAGGTTAATTTTTATTTTAATAATAATGATATATAATTAAAAAATAATTAATTTAAAAAAATAAATATAAAATAAAAATAAATTAAATTAATATGAATACTATTTATTAGAATAAAAAATAAAAAATATCTTAAGAAAGACACAATATAATTTAAAGAGTAAACTTGTTCTAGTAGTTGTAGGATCTTTTATAACTTGGATGACTCAAGTTTGAAACTCGCGCTAGCATTTACTCTAATTTTTTAAAATTGGAGTGATGTGTGTGCTGATATCAGCGGGTCAATCGGTCCAGTTCGATCTTTGATTTAGACCGGGTTTTACTGAATTTTGGAAATTGAATGTAGGGTACATTGCACTGAGTAGTTGAAGTAGGATATATCTGTGTGTCATTTCTCTTTCTCTTCTCTGTTAAAAGAGGCTAAGATTCAACTCTCTTTCTCTTAGCCATTGATTTTCATCAGTATTATTGGCTATTTACAAAAATAATATATACTTAGGCAAAAATAACTAAATTTTGAAGATAAAAATATCTCATTTTTTATATTATACTTATAAAAAATAACATCAAAATTCAATCTCTAAAGTATTTTTTGAGAATACATATTTAATATTTGATATTTTTATCGTATTTTTAAATAATTTAAAATTATTTTTGTTAATAATAAAATTTAAGAACATTTTTATTAGCTGTCAAAATAATTCGAGTACATTTTTAGTGATTTATCTTTTTTTTTCCGTAACATATTAGAGACGTATGGTAAAATTATAAGTTAGATGACGATTTACTATTTATGGTGAATCGGTGACTTGCAGCAACAAATTTCTGTAAAATAGATAGTGTATATATCAATAATATGAGTTTGATGGTCAATTAGGAAGAAAACATATTTATATAAACAGAATAAATAACAAAACAACGTAAAAATATATCTGTCTATTTAAAAAAATAAATTATTATTTCTTCCTAAATATCACATAAATCAATAATTTTTAATAATTTTAATATAAAAAATTATTTTTAATAATTAATTTAGTTTATACGATTTTGAGAGTAATTTTTCCGTACTTCTCCTTTTGATATAGTTTATGCCGAATGCGAACAACAACTTATATGTAGTAAACTTTTTAATTTTAATTACTTTTACCAATATATATAAGAAAAGGATAAAATAGAAAAGAAAAAAAAAGAAGAAAAAGGAACGATAGGTTCCTAATATTTATTTAAATCTCACTAGGATATTCATTTGAACTCCAGGAATCAACAAAGCACTAGACGATTCCATTAGATTTTTTTTATACTTTATTAGATTATATACTTCTATGTCTCTTGATAAATATTCGTAAACAGTATTATTTTCTCTTCATTCTTGCTGCACCGAAGAACGAAATTCGGCTCTGAATCATCCAATCCTGTCGCAAGAAAGCACAAAAAGTAAAGAATGTCACTGATAATTTGATTAATTATTACTGCTCTCAATTATTATTGCTCCAATGGAAGCTAAGGACTAAGGTATGCGTTTGTGCATAAACGCGAGTGAAATATTTATTGCATCATGCAAGAGTAGAGCGAAAGAACACCAACTTAATTAATGCCATGAAAAAACATTAATAATTCTAAAAAGACAATAAAAATTCAATTTAAATAACTCAAATTTATTTTATTTAATATTTATTATTTATTTATTTATTAATTCTATTAGTAATTAATAATATTAAATAAAATAAATTTAGTTATTTGAATTTTTTTTCTCTCCTAAATATTATTGAAAAATAATTGGCTATATTTTCTTTCCTGAGGTTCGAGTATCTTAATTAAGATATAGTTTATGAATAGAGAAGTAGAATATTCTTACTGAGATGGTAATAGATTTGATTTCTATTAAAGATTTAAGATTCTTTTTCTATATTTCTAAAGAATGTACTTCACACCATTTTTTTAGAGAAAAAAAAAGCTAGAAAGATTGTTTATTGTTTATAGTTTGCATAGTAATATAAGTTAAACCCTTATTTATGCTTTAATTTAATAATTTCCTGTAACTTATTCATATGATTACAAAAGTAAGTCATAAATTTTAATTACCATAATCAATAAGATATTCGAGTTTAATTTTAGGGCAATATAATGTTTGTGTAGAAAATTTACACAAATATGTAATAATATTTTTATATTAAAAAAATATATTATTGAATTAATCATCCATGTAGTGAAGAAAATTCCCTATTTGATATTTATATAATAAAAAATACATATGTACTTGGTTTTTCTTCAGTCACTTGATCATGCATGCTTTAAAGCCATTAAAAATGATTAAGAAAACAAATAAATTAAAAAATCATCCAATCCAACAGTAGAATATGTATAATGAGCGAGTTGAAAATGAATTTGAATTCTTACATCATCAACATAATTCTTAATTTTGAGACTGTCTCTAGAAGTTACCTAGTCTTTTAATAAGTATGGGGGTGCCTAAGAATTCCAATCTCCTTTTCTAAATTAGATAATCTTTTTTATTTTTATTGCCTTTGATAAAAAAAGGTTAAACAATAAAAAGTGTGAACGATATTTATACATATTGATTTGTATATTTAATTTTGATAAAATAATTAATTATTAAAATAATTAAATTTATCATCATTAAATAATCAAACTCATCATAATTATTAATCAAATACTTTTTAGTAATATAATAAAAGATATTTATGAATATCAAATATATATTTTTCTAATTATATTAAATTCTAAATTTTAAATTCTAGACTATGTTAACTGTCATTAAAAATTATCATTAAATTAATTATTTATATACAAATATATGTTATAATATAAAATATATATTAAAAATAAATTAATCAGTTATAATAATTAATTTAGTAACTGATATTTAATATTAAAGTAATATTTTTATAAAACTTTTGTACAAGGAATGAACTAATTATGATAGAAGAGTGTTAGAATTGATAAATTTTATAATTTGTAACTACTAATTAGTTGTTATTAGTGTTTTTAATAATGTGAAATTTTATTTAATAATATAAAATTACTTATTTTTTTTAGTAAATGTTAATTAAATTTTAATAAAAGTAATGATATTAAGATTTTTTATTTTATGATGTACATACCTGGAGCAGTCGAAGGCAGTGGAAAAGGGGAAGGGAAGTTGGACCCCACATCGAATTGGGAGTTCCCTAGCGTTGGTTGGAAATGGGGCTATGATCATTGATACGGCCCTAACGCAGTTACAAGCATCTCTTCTATCTTGCACGCTATGTAAACCACTTTCAAGATTTCTAAGTCCGTCGCAACATTGTTGTGACGGAAATGTTATATAAGGGATGCTCCTCAAGTACCACAGGCACTGCCCTATGTCCCCTACTACTCTAGGGCACTCCATCCTTCTCACACATTGTGATGACGGTGGAAACATTATTAGAGGGAGAAGAACAATCATCAGGGATATTGCTTTCATGGTTCGTTCCTCACAGAATAGATGGATTGTGTAGCTTTCTTACTTTATGGACGTAGTGTTAGTTTCATTTTAGTTCTCTGTTTTAATTATATATATAGATTTAAAAACGAAAAATATTAAAATTTAATACTTTTTATTAATATTAGTCAATATTTTATAGGCTAATACCTTATTTTTATATTATTAACATTTAAGATTTAGAATTTAATACATAATATTTAAAATGATTTTGTTAAGTAGACAATGACTTTTGTCAACGATGGGTTATAGAATTGACCTAATAAAGTAAAAATATACTTCATTCTTAAATTATCTTCTAAATTTTAATATTAGAATAAACATCTGTATACCTAGTAAATTGAACATCCAATCATTGTTAACTGTCCATAAGTAAACCGAATCAAAAGGAATAACCATCATCCAACTAAGAATCAACATAATCATCTGTATACCTATTAAATTAAACATTTAATATATTCATTATTCATATCGTTTAATATTCTCATTTTTTTATTTTTTTATTTAAAATAATAATCAAGTGTTAGTAAAAAATAATAAATTTTATTGACTAATATAATCTCAATCAACACAATTTCTACTACGCCATGCATGCAAATTAAAGTACATTGTTTGTAGTGATCATATACATAGATCTCTCACCATTAATCCCATTTTACAAAGTCAATGATGAAAGATGCATTGTTCGTATATTCTTAACCCATTTGTAGTGAATTATAATTTTTATATTACAAATGTCAAGTGCAAAGAGAAGCTGAGATCATAAGATTGATACGTGGAGATGCGAATGAAACATTCAGTGTTGAAGTTGCAAACCGCAATTAAATAATTAAACAATTTGAACTTGTTAGGCGCCGCGTATTTTGTATTCTTACTCCAGATGAACAGTATTGAGTATTGATGATGCGTAAAGTTGCCCCCTTCTTCAATGTAGAAATAATAAACCAAATGACACACACGAAGAGAATGGGAGAAACTCAAATGTCCATCTTGAAATATTCATTACAAAAATTTGTTTTTAGAAGTTTGAAATGATAGAGAAATTTTAATGAATTCAACCTACTCAAGCATTTGAAATTTTATTTTAATTAAAATATTGTACGTCTTTACACTATCAATAATCCACAATTTATTCATCCCATTCATGATTCATCAAGAATTATAATAACACATCAATGTTGATCTTTTGAATTGTTTGGAACAAATATGATATAAGTTAAAAATATGTATAATTATAGAGAGTCACCACAATAAACTAACACTACAAAAAATATCTCTATTCTCACGCTTTTAAAGTGTGGCGAAAAGCTGAAAAAAGCATGGCGATAGCTTTTCGCCATGCTTTTTGAACTACCACCACACTTTTAAAAGGGTCACATCTGCAAGCATGGCAGTTGTTTTATCGCTACGCTTTTGGTGACCTATCGCCACGCTTTTTTTGCCATACTTTTTACAGATTGCACGCTTGAAAGTGTGGCCGTATGTGAGAGATATGACCACGCTTTTGAAGTGTGCTAATAGAGAGATATAGCCACACTTTCAAAGCGTGGCAATGGAGAGAGAAATGGCCACGCTTTTAAAGTGTGGCGATAGCAAGATATGGCCATGCTTTTAAAGCGTGGCAATAGCCTTATCAAATTAAAAAAAAAATTATTTTTCTGACTTTACCTTCATCGCTTCACAATATAAAATTTCAGTCCTTTTTTATTACCAAACCTATAAATATAGTACACAATTTTTATTACAAGACAAATCAAATAGTAATTAGTGACATATATAATTTTTGCTATAATTGTTTTATATATTAAAAAACTAATACTCAAATACAAAATAAATCTCTCTCTCTCTCTCTCTCTCTCTCTCTCTCTCTCTCTCTCTCTCTCTCTCTTCTCTCTCTCTCTCTCTCTCTCTCTTCTCTCTCTCTCTCTCTCTCTCTCTCTCTCTCTCTCTCTCTCTCTCTCTCTCTCTCTCTCTCTCTCTCTCTCTCTCTCTCTCTCTCTCTCTTTTCTCTCTCTATATATATATATATATATATATATATATATATATATATATATATATATATATTCAATTCTATGCTTTCAAGTTTCAGCAAAACAGGGTATTTAAGGAATCAAAGTAATAGAGCCATTGCACTATGTTAAATAATTAAACAAAGTTAATTATTTTTTTAAGGAAACGACAGCATCAAGTTCTTCCCTCTTTCTCCAATCTCCCTCAAATTCAAAATAGAAGCATCAATTTCTTCCCTCTTTGCATATTTATAAAGCTCAGATACATCTTTTTCGGCCTTCTTTGAGGGACAGTAGCAGCAGCATGATGAAGAAGATCTTGGTAAGTTGGGCATGGAAGGTGGACTATAACCATAAAGGGCTTGTCTATTAAAAACACATCCAGTTCCCACATACATATAGGTCCATGAATTTCATCAAGTCCTTTCATGTTAACCTAAAATAGATCAAAGTTAAAAAGTGATGTGAATACTTGTTTCATTGTTATATAATTCTACCACACATAATACAAAATTTCTGTTGAAATGGTTTGTTTTGATTTAAACTCACGTCGAAGAAAACTATGTTGCAATTTACATATCGATCACTACGATCAATACCGTCGAATTTCTAGGAGAACTGCACATAATAGACATCTCTACGAACTTTTGGATCCATAAGAAAACACATTGCTTCCCGGACAGCCTTGCTATTGTTAACATAATGATCACAATCAAGATTGATAATGAAGGGAGCATTTGTGAGAACTCCTGAGACCCTCACCTATATAAATCCAAACAAGAATCAACAGGCCTAATAAAATCTTAATGATCTTAATAAGGATATGAAACATTAATCCAAATAAACTTTAAAGCATTCTTACCAATGCATTTTCAGCACCAGCCTTTTTGTGATGTTGGTAACATGGCCTTTTCTCTCTGGAAACATACACAAGCCTAGGAAGTTCATTCCCTTCTATGTCATGTGCACCCGTGTGTCCAAGGAAAACCTGCAAATAACAAATAATAGAAAAAATCATTTGAATACAGGACAATATAAATTGGCAAAAATAATTTTGTCCTTAAAGTTAGGCATTTGAATCTGCCAATAAATTTGATTCAACAAATGGTGAATGGATATACCTAAATCATGCCAGGGTGATCGCGTGAGTTATTCCCGGGTCAAGAGGTTCCATCTTGCATAATCCATCCTTCTTCTGGTGTTTTCTGTGCCTTGGCTACCAAAGCATTGATTCTTACTTTATACTCCTCATAGTCACTCCGGAAGATAATCATGATTCATAAGATACTCCATTTGGATTTGGAAAAAGAACAATGTAATGTAATAAATACCTTTATAGCTCTACGTTCCTTCACAAAAGAAGGTTTAATTTTGTCTTTGAGGTAGTCAATCTTCGGAGAGAAGTAGAACTCAGGCGCTCGCAGCTCAATCGAGTACTGCTTGCAAAATGGAACTCACTTTCTTGAAAAATTAGTTGTCTCCACAAGGGATTCAAGTGTAAGCGTTGCAGCACCATCATCAGATACATAACAGGATACTTTATCCACAGGATAGTCCACATCAAGAATAGAAAGCACTGTGTTAGCCATGATCAGCGGCGGTTCCTTCAATGGATCCACTGTACTGACAAAGCTGAGATGGTTCACCCTTTCTTTCAAACCTGACATTCCAACATATATCACATATGAGTTTTCACAATTAACACATCTCAATCAATCCATCAAACAACAAAATTTATATTTCAATTCCAATTGAGACTTTTGTGAAGCTATAGAAATTGGGAGCACCATTGCAATTATATACTTAAAAGAAAAAAATAGTGGGATGCAGTCATACAACATGATTTTTAAGATACAAGTTATGATACTCATTTAGTTTTTGTTTTATTCTCTAATTAAGTAAAAGGGTGTAACAATTATTATGAGATGTGCTAAAATTAGTAATTAAATGGTATGTTTTTATATGCAGAATATCAAGCTAGCCCTTTAAAGATTTTAGACAAAAAATAATTATTTATTTTAAGAAATAATAATTAAACTGATGTGTAAATAAGGAATGTTAGATAACTAACTAAACTATGTCAATTTTGAAAGCATCAACTTTGAAAGATATGTATATATCTTTGAAAAAATAACTTGGATGTTCATCTTTCTTTCTTATGCATAAATGCTAAAATTAGTACTTATAATATGATATGCATAATATAATATCAAATTAGTATTTTAAGGATTGTTGACATGAATTTAGTCCTTTCTATACTAAATTATGTCAATTTTTAGACTGATCAAATTAGTCAACAAAATTTTGATAGAACTAACTTAAAGTGAATTACATAGGAAGTAAAAGAGAGGGAGAAAGTGGTGTGGCGAATGTGGGAGGTTTTCACCCATAGCACCACTATAAAGGTACCGTGATTTTGGTCAGATGCATTCATGATGCCTATGAACATTTTGTGAGTGATGTACCTTCAATCAGAGATGCTGCCATCTCAGAAATTGCTAAGATGTCTATCCAATTTCTCAGTTTGCAATAGCAGCTTCCAATTCAGCTTCAATCTAAATCTGTAAGCTAACTTATTATACAGAGTTGTTATGAAAATCTTTTTATCATGCTAGATTCATATGCAATCAAAATCTATAATATGGTTAAAGTTGTAAATTTGCACAATGAAAATCTGTAAGCTGAATACCGTGCACAATGAAGAAATACCATTCTAAATCCCTAGTATTCAGCTTCGACAATTCTAAAAAACCACATACAACATGATTTTTAAGATTCTAACAAAAGACAAAACAAAATAGTAAATTACTAATCAAGACATATACATAAGCACAATTTTATCTGTTCTAAAGAGTAATGCAGACTTTGAAAAAGTTTTGTCATCCATCAACAATTGTCATACTAAAAATAATACATGTAACAGCAACCAGGGAAAAAAGAAGTCCTAAAAAAATAAGAACAAGCCCTTTCAATGGATAGATTATTACCTTACCGTAGCCTTCATGAGGACATATAAAATCACTCTCCCTTGTGTGAATGAGAAAATGTCTTTTCAACTTTGACCTATCAAGAAATTTCTATAACACAAACAATTTATCAATAGAACAATATATAGATACAAGAGATGCATGTGTGTGTCCCAAGTAACAAAATCAATACCTTTCCGCACCCCTCATAATGACAAATAAATTGTCTCTCTTCATGAATGGGAGAATATTTCCTCAATGCACCAGCATCAATGAACGTCTTTCCACATCCTTCATAGTTGCAAAGAAAAAGCACTTCAGTAGTTGGCTCTGGTTCCGGTTCAGGTATAGCCGGTTCTTTTTCCTTTTCCTGTAATGCCTTCAAGGCATCTTCTAAGCAAAGTAAAACAAGAGAAACGTTAGGCAACAATCACATCTATACAAAGGTTGAAGGCCGAAGCAAGAAGACGAGCGAAGGAAGCGTTGATGGCCAAAGCAAGAAGACGAGCTTGCGACGGTGACAGAGCGTGACAAGTTTGAGTCCAAAACGGCTGCGAGAGAAGCAATATACCGGAGAGCGAGAAAGGTCGACAGCGAGACTAAGTGAGCTTAAGGGAGAGAGTGGCGAGAGAAGAGAGAAGAAACTCAAAGGAGGGCTAAGGGTGCTGGAAGAGGGATTTCCAATAGAGGCATTGCGAGTGCCAGCGACGTTCTTCGTGGAGTGCTGTTAGGGGTTCTTCATCGCGGTTAGGGGTTCTTCGTAAGGCACAATGAAGAGAGGATATCTGGTAGGTAGTTCTTTCATGGCAAATCCCTGTATAATGAAGACAGGGTTAGGGTTAGGGTTAATCATCGGTTTGTGGAGGGCTTAGGGTTATCTGAACTAGTTAGGGCAATTGTAAGAAGGATAAGGATAAAGTTTGGAAGAGTAGATAGATGGTGTTGTGCAAATTGTAACTTATAACTTTGAAGGGACTTCGTTGAATTTTTTTCCAGAACCTTTTGGCCACGCTTTTGAAGCATGCCAAAAGAGTAGTAGAAAATGGCCACACTTTTAAAACATCCTTATAACAAAACCCTGTCACCATGCTTTGAAAGCATGCCTATTTCTCTCTATGGCTACGCTTTTTAAGTGTGGCAAAAAAAGTGGCCAAATCTCGGATCAGTTTCTACCTGCATAAAAGCGTGGCCGTTGACTCCTTTCGCCACGCTTTTAAAGCGTAACAAGAAAAAACGTGGCCAAATCTCTATTCAATCGCCACCCTAAAAAAAGCGTGGCCATTGATCTTGGCCACGCTTTTAAAGCGTGGCAAGAAAAAAGCGAGTCGTAGGCCTTTTTCTTGTAGTGTAAAAAGAGTACACATTATGAAAATTAGACTTCGGTACAAATCTGTTAGAATACAAAATTAATCTAACATTTTTGGCTGGCTCACAAAAGTAAAACGTACCCAATCAAAGTGCTTCCAAGTCACTTTAGTGTAACAGATACATCATAAACTCACAGTCCCTCCTATTATTACTATGCCATATTATGTAAGGGACCAAACTCATCGACACATACAAATATTCTTAACCTAGGAATTAGAGGCAAGTAGTACATTCTTTTGACGGGAACTTTTTTCAACCTCTATTTACCAATCTTTTCTTTCTCTGCCTGATAGTTTAGTGCCTCATAAAATTTGTAAGCAATGAGATACACATCCCTTTATAATACAATATGCAACCATTTGTGCAACAATCGATTCCACTAAATTTAGACCTAGTTTCAAAGATAGCTTATTCCCCTCATAATAGTTCTCAAAGATGCTAGTTAGTAGTCCTGACAAAGATTCTTGGTGTGGTTTGACTCAAACTTAATACTCATCATTCTAATGCAGACAGATAATTTCGAGTGAATGCACCATTTAAGCAACGACTATATGACTACAAGAAAAAAATAGTATTTGTAACAAAAAAAAATTGCTATTAAAAATCTAAATTTTGTAACAAAATTGTAACAAAAAATTGTAATAGGGTTGTTGTCACATATTCTGTTACAAAAAATAAAACTGTTAAAATACAAAGTAATATTTGTAATAATTATTTTAATACAAAAACTAAAATTTGTTACAAAAGTAATAATAACTTTTGACATGTAATATATTTTTTGCAACAATATAATTTTTTCTATCATAAAATATTATTACAAAATATAACTTGATTTTGTAACATTTTTCATTCCTTTAGTTACAAAAACACCATTTTTTGTAACAATTTTTTTAATACAAATTACACACATAATTTGTCAAATTATTTTTTTTAATTAATTGACATATTGACTAATTTACTTAATAAGTCAACATTTATATGATATATAATAACATAGATAATTCAAACATCTTTCTTTTTAACAAAGATTGTTTTAAAGCAAAATAGCATTAAAGTTAGTTCTACAAGTTCAACCACAAGTTAGAAGTGCTATACATAAATTAGTGTCATCCATATATCAAAATAATATTGAATCTTGTAGCTAGCATGTTGTCATTATTTTGGCACTCCTGTAAATGTAAAAAAACAAAACAAAATTAACACTACAAAAAAGGTTTTAAAATGGCACATTGATATTACGGCAGTTTTAAAAAATCACTGTAATATCCAAATATTATGACATTTTTTGTTGCTGCCATAATTGGCTTTGTATTTGATGGCGGTTCTGGTGATTATGGCAGTTTTGAACCGCCGTTATCACACATATAAAAAATGAAAAGTTGCAACCCTAGCTCATTGAAACACATATATGACGACGGCTCGCTCTCGATCTCCCTTCTATCTCTCCCTCGTCTCGTCCTCCTCCATCCGCAGCTACCGCTGCTTTCACCCTCCACCACCGCTTCCTCTTGATAAATCCACATTTCTGATATTTATTTACTCTATTTGGGTGGATTTCATCAACTTTTCTTGCACTTATCCATTGAAATAGCATAGTTTCATGATTTCTTCTTAAATTGTTCTTGAAAGTAAAAACATGCTTTTTAGGCCTTTTAATTGCTAAATTTTATTCACTTTAATTCCATTTGATTCCTTGATGTATTTGCAAAGTGATTTTAGGTTTCCAAGGCAAGTATGGGTTGAAGAAGTGAGAAAAAGAGCATGCAAAAGAGAAGAAACCATGAAGAAATAGAGTTTGGAAGATTCAGCATCCGTGCATGCGCACAGTGATGCGTGCACACGAACAAGTGCGAGCTTAGCGATGCGTACGCGTGACCCGTGTCATGTGAGCTCATTAATTGCAAATTGTTAGGTGCGAATTCTGTGCCTCCAAAACCCAATCCAACCCATTTCTAAAGCTATTTCAAGCCAAAATAAAGAGGAACGTAGGGGGAGCAATTAGGTTTAGCTTAGTGTCATGATGTAGGGCATTTTCTAGAGAGAGAAGCTCCCCTTTCTCTCTAGAAATTAGGGTTATTAGTTTAATTTCTTTGTAATTTCTCTTTTTAATTCTTGTTTTCATCTAGTTTCTTCTACCTTTCTTTGTTCTAATGTCTTAATTTTCTTAGTTTATCTTGTCATTTTCTCAATTTTGCCACTTTTATGTATTTGCACTCTTTGTTAATTTCAATTTCTATTAATGCAATTTATGCCTTATGTTCATTTAATGCTTGTTTGAGTTATTGTTCTTATTTTCTTGCTTTTGGTAGTTAGATTTTATTTTTAATGTAATTTAATATTATTTTATTTTCATGCACACCAAGTGTTTGATAAAATACTTGGCTTAGTATTTACCTAGTTTTTCTTCACTCTTGGCTTGGAATTAAGGACTTAGGTGACCCTTGAGTCATTGATGTCCATTCTTGATTGATATATTAGAGTAGTTAGTTGATTTAGTTTCCATTGACTCTAAGTCTTCCATTAATAGAGTTGACTAGGACTTACGGATTGAGATCAACTATGCCTATTTGACTTATCCTCGATGTTAGGGTTGACTAAGAAGGATTAACTCTTCATAATCATCATGTGTTTGTGGTCAATGGCTAGGATAGGTAACCTTAACTCTCAATCCTTGCCTAGAGGTTTCTTAACATTTGAATTTCCCTTTTCTTGATACATTGCTTTGAATTTAATTGCTTTGATATTTAGTTATTGCATGCTTGTTTGATTTCTTGCTATTTACACTTCTTACTTCTCTTGCCATCAACCCCCATTTTTCTCATAGCCAATAACTGAACATTTAATTGCAACTCCTAAGGAAGATGACTCAGGATTTAAAACTCCTGGTTTATATTTGTTTTGGATTGTGACTATTCTTTGATTTAAAATTTGATGGTGGGAGTTGGTTGCCGGTTTGCTCTATACTTGCAACAGAAGTTATCTTAAGTGGAAAAATCCAAACCGGTGCAAATTCTCATCTCATCAAGCTTTTGGCACCGTTGTCGGGGAGTTGCAATGGTGTTATATTATTGGCTATTGTAAATATGTTGATATGTAAATAGCTTGATTTTTGGTTGTCTTTTGTTTTTGTTAATGGTTAGTATTCGGATCCCGGAGGACATTGCAAATTCAAGCATTGGTGGGGAAGTCAAGTACAAGCCACCATAGCAAGGGATCTCCCAATTGTCTAACTTAAAGACATAAATAAAAGTGTTAGGTGGGAGACACTCCACCATGGTAACACCTTTCTAATCCTCTCTTTGTATATAGCTTTAATTCCTTGCATTTTGCTTCTTGTTGCTGGCTTATGTTTAGTTTAATTTCAAGCTTAGTTGGGTTAATTTTTAGTTTGGATGACGTAGTTGTGCAATGTTGGATGTTTTGGGGTTAAAATCCTTTTGTTGAGCTCAAGTTTGGTGCCTTAGAACTCTAAAAATTTTTGAAAAAAAACAGAGCATTTGCGTGCGCACACACCTATGCATACGCACACCCACCCCAATTTCTGCACCTGTGCGCTCGCACACACCTGTACGTACGCACACCCCTTTGCACAGCCCCTGTTCGGAGCACTTGCACACTTTGTGCGTTCGCGTCTCTCTCTCTTTGCCTCTCGTGTGTACGCACGTACCTGTGTGCATACGCACAGATGGAGAATCAGGTGTTAAATTTTGACGTTTCATTTTCTCAAAAAAAAAATTTCCCTTTTTGTGCGTGGGCACACTTCAATTCAAGGCCTCTGGCCGTGGCGTTCGCACACATAGTGCAAATGCACAATCTTTACTATTTTGCCTTTCACGTGTACGTGTCACCTTCCATTTTCTCTCTTTCACGCGTATACGTCCCCCACACGTACGCGTCGATTCCCATTTTGGCAAGCACCATGCACAGGCATCCCCCACGCATACGCGTGGCCCCCTTCCCTGTTTCACACTACTTTTCTTCTCTTCTCTCCATTTATTCTCTTCTCATCTCTTCTTTTCTTTTTTCAACCATCATCCACCACTATCATTCACCACCCTCTATACTCACCTTTAGTTAGTTAGTTAGTTAGTTAGTTAGTTAGTTGCATAGTTAATTAGTTAGTTTTTAGTTAGTTAGTAGCTTAATTTTCTGTTTAATTTTCGGTTTTGGTGCGAAGTGTTGGATGATTGAGTTGATTTGTTGAGACATTGCTGCTAAATTATTGTTGTTGTTATTGCTAGTTATTGTTGGATGTCTTTATTGTGGTCATACATTGTTGCTTGGTATTGAGTTATTCATGGTTAATTTTGTGCATACCAAGTACTCATAATATTGCCTTTGAGAATGTCTTTGGATTTTTAATAAATTGCATGTTGTAGCTACCATGTAATTTGATTTCATTATCTATCATTAGGCAATTTGTATGCAGTTGATGCCTTTTTTGTTAGGCAATGCTTGTTTATGATTGATTTTTATCTAAGTCACCTATTTGATGCATTAACATTAAGCATGGTGAAATTGGATCATAAGCTTACATAATGACACTTTTTGAGCCTTTTAACCTTTGTGGACTATGCTTGCCATATTTTCCACTTCATGTCAATTAGGTGTTGCTTCATTATTCAATCCACAATTCCTTGATTCTTGCTTGAATACTTTTATGCTTCTTTATTACTTGTTTGCTTATCTTAATCTACAAGTCTCTTTTAAAGTATTTTAAGCACACTAGAATGAGTGAAGTGCATGCTTCTTTGGTATAATTGTGACCTAACTTTCCATGTTAGTGTGTGTGTTCTAAATCGTGCACAACTTACACACACTTGTTTTCTTCATGTCACAAACTTATTCACTCACTCATTTTAGTGAATATCACCTCATTCCAACAATCTATGCTTCCTTGTTTTTGCATTCACTCATCTTACTATCCTATCTTCTATCTTTCATGAGTGATCCACCATAAGAAACAAGGGAAGTAGGAGAGAGAGCACACAGCAGCCGATTGATCCACCAGCTGAAGGTGGCAATCTGAAGTCGTCATACCCCCTTGCTCATCTTTGGATGCATAGAGGACCGTGCAAAACCTTAAGTGTGGGGAAATCGTCACCGATCGACAATCTTGGGTGACATACTCTAATCCCAAAAACTTTCACCTTTTATCTTTCTTAGTATGTATATATTTTAGAGTTCTAATTGCATTCTTTCTTAGTTTATTGCATTTCTTTGCATATATATAATAAGCTTAGTTGAAATAATGAAATTTTCCAAGAAAAACATTCTTTATAGGGCATTCATATCCTAATTGTTTTGAGTTGGAACTTTTGATTGAGACTTGCTTGAAATATATTGTGGAACATGTTTTTTAGCTAAGAACACATAAGCATGTGAGTTTTGAGCCTAATTGTGTGGTTACATCATATAACCACTATTTTCATTCTTGTGTATGTTATTCTCCTTTTATGATTGTAATCTTTGATTTGTTTAATTCTTTATGCCCATTATTTTGCGTATGAATGCACTTTTATGATTGAGGCCATCTTTTCATTAAGCTTACTTATCCCAAATAGCCTACCCTTTTATCTTCCTTTGTTAACCAACTTTGAGCCTATGTTAATCCCCTTTTTGTTCTTAATTTTAGCACATTACTAGCCTTAAAGCAGAAAACAATAAATGTACTTCATTTGGATCTTTGATTAGCTTATACTAGTGAGAGTATGTATCATCTAAGTGTGGGAAATTTGGAAACTTTGGTTGAGGTAAAAGTGGACTTTTGTATTTTTGTTGAAAATCTTGGGAATTGGGTACATACCCATGCATCAATTACTTAAACCATATGCATTGGCACTTTTTTGTATACATTTTAGTTTAAAAAAAAAAAGAGAAAAAGAAAATAAAAAAGGGACAAAATGCCCCAAAGTTTGAAAAGAAAAAGAACAATGCATATGTGACATGAATTGAAGAGAATGCATGAGTATGTAAGAAAAGTGAAGAATAGGTAGTTAGGTTTGTTTTGAGTTGTATAGGTTGTTATATATGTTAGTGATAGCTTAGGCTAATCAAAAATTTAAATTTCAAGCTCACTTGACCATATGCATCCTTACCTTGACCCTAACCCCATTACAACCTATGGAAAAGTCCTCATAATATTTGTATGCATACATTGAATAAGTGTTGATTGTTAGATGAAAAACAAATCTTAGAAAGCTTGATTAAGGAATAAATGAGTGAATTGACCCTATACACTTGAGTGGCTAGAGCGGATACACATCCAGTGAGCGCTTGATAAACCACTATTTTATGGTTTATATTGTGTTTAATTGTGTGGTTTTATCACGATCCTTACCCACTTATTCATTAATTTAGCATGCATTTATATTTCCTTCCTGAAATTATTACATGGTTGGAAACCGCTTCCTAGAGACTTTTTAATTATGCATTTTAGTTCTCCTTTATCCTATTCGATGCCGTGATCTGTGTGTTAAGTGTTTCAGGCTTTATAGGGTATGGATGACTTGGAGATTGGAAAGGAAGCTAGCAAAAATGGAAGGAACACAAGAAATTGAGGAGATAATCAGCAAAAAGTGACGCGGCCGCATGGCTCACGCATTCGCGCGAAAGAGGAAAAATCGCAGTGACACGGCCGCATGACTCACGCAACCGCGCGGAATGGAAAAGCACAAGTGACGCGGAGGCGTGGACGACGCGAACGCGTGGCAGGGAAAAACGCGAATGACGCGTCCGCATGGACGACGCGATCGCGTGACGTACGCGATCTGCATAATCTGCAGATTCCGCTGGGGGCAATTTTGGGCCCTATTTTGACCCAGTTCTCAGTCCAGAACAGCAGACTAGAGCCAGAGAACATGCAGAAACCAGAGACAACATTCATTCTACACAGTTTTAGATCTAGTTTTTACTCCTCTTCTAGGTTTTTCTCTCTACACATTGATAGTTTTTAGGATTTTATTTTTCTATCACTTTTTGCATTGGGATATTGAGAAGAGTTATTACCTCATCAAGACTTCGTCATTCTAGTTCGTTTTCTTTACTTGGCTTTACTCTTCCATGTCCTTTGCTTTGTTAATTTTACCATTGGAATATTATTAGGATTTATTTAATACAAGGATTACTTTTATTTTTATTTGATTATTTTGATTTTTATTTACAATGTCTTTCTTTAATTCCTTTTCATATATTATGAATTTTACATCCACAATGAGCGAGTAGTTCACTAACTTGACGGGGAGTTGATTGAAAGGAATTAATTGAGTTGGAAAGCTTGAAAGAAAGATTGTAATTGGGTTTATTGTTGGCTTGTCCTCTATTCACTAATACCAATCCCTTTTAATTAAGTAGGTTGCAACTTGTGAACGGACATAGCATTCTAATTTGTTTGACTTTCCCTTACCTAGTAAGAGATAACTAAACAGGATAACCTTTAATTATCAATTAATCTAGAGAGTTCCCCAACATTAATGAGGCTTCCAACTAATCAACTCCCAGTCAAGGCTTTTATTTACATTATTCAAATTCTCCAATTTAATTCCTTGTTACTCAACTCAAACCTTTTTGAAAACATCTGATTAATAAAATAGCACACTTTTCTGCAACTCGTTGGGAGACGACCTGGGATTCATACTCCCAGTATTTAAAATTTAAATTTCTGTGACACCTTTCTAAATTGATAAGTGGATTTCTGGTGAGTTAAGAACTATACTCGCAACGTATATATTTTAAAAAAAATTAATTCACCAATTTCCGCCGCATCAATTTTTGGCGCCGTTGCCGGGGAGTTGCAAGAGTGTGTTAATTTATTGATTGGTATTTATTTTTATTGCAATTTTTTTTTCTTTTCATTCTATCACTATGAACTGTACGTTTCTTTCGTTAAATGACGCGTTCACTTCCTGATCCAAGCTTGCCAGCATTTGACCCTAAAATTGAAAGAACACTTTCACATATAAGGTGAGCTAGGCGTATGCGACTCCTCTTTGGGGACGAACCTGAACCGTCATATAAGGAAGAAACAAACCCCCTTTCTACTGATCCAGTCCATTTACGTGCAGGTGACATGGCAGCACCCAGAAGAGTCAGTATCCAGGAGGAAGGAGCCCCTGATTTTACGCTCCAACCAATCCAGGCACACCACTGGTGCACGAAATTGCAATCACACTTTTGCAATCCCGCACAACTAACCAGCAAGTGCACTGGGTCGTCCAAGTAATACCTTACGTGAGTAAGGGTCGATCCCACGGAGATTGTCGGCTTGAAGCAAGCTATGGTTATCTTGTAAATCTTAGTCAGGATATCAAAGATTATCAGGATTGATTGTAAAAAGCAAAAGAACATAAAACAGGTACTTGAATTGCAGTGATGGCGAATAGGTTGAGGTTTTGGAGATGCTCTGTCTTCTGAATCTCTGCTTTCCTACTGTCTTCTTCTTCAAACACGCAAGGCTCCTTCCATGGCAAGCTGTATGCAAGGGTTTCACTGTTGTCAGTGGCTACCTCCCACCCTCTCAGTGGAAATGTTCAACGCACCCTGTCACGGCACGGCTATCCATCTGTCGGTTCTCAATCAGGCCGGAATAGAATCCAGTGATTCTTTTGCGTCTGTCACTAACGCCCCGCCTTCAGGAGTTTGAAGCTCGTCACAGTCATTCAATCATTGAATCCTACTCAGAATACCACAGACAAGGTTTAGACCTTCCGGATTCTCTTGAATGCCGCCATCAGTTCTAGCTTATACCACGAAGATTCCGGTCAAAGAATCCAAGAGATATCTACTTAATCTAAGGTAGAACGGAGGTGGTTGTCAGGCACACGTTCATAGTTGAGAATGATGATGATTGTCACGGATCATCACATTCATCCGATTTAAGAACAAGTGATATCTTAGAATGGAAGCAAGCATGATTGAATGAGAAACAGTAGTAATTGCATTAATCCATCAAGACACAGCAGAGCTCCTCACCCCCAACCATGGGGTTTAGAGACTCATGCTGTGGAAGGTACACAAAGAAATGTGTAAAGTGTCATGAGGTACAGATACAATGTCAAAAGATCCTATTAATAGTAAACTAGTAACCTAGGGTATACAGAAATGAGTAAATGACGCAAAAATCCACTTCTGGGTCCACTTGGTGTGTGCTTGGGCTGAGCAATGAAGCATTTTCGTGTAGAGACCTTTTCTGGAGTTAAACGCCAGCTTTTATGCCAGTTTGGGCGTTTAACTCCAAGTTTTATGCCAGTTCCAGCGTTAAACGCTGGAATTTCTGAGGCTGATTTGCCACGCCGGTTTGGGCCATCAAATCTTGGGCAAAGTATGGACTATCATATATTGCTGGAAAGCCCAGGATGTCTACTTTCCAACGCCGTTGAGAGCGCGCCAATTGGGCTTCTGTAGCTCCAGAAAATCCACTTCGAGTGCAGGGAGGTCAGAATCCAACAGCATCTGCAGTCCTTTTCAGTCTCTGAATCAGATTTTTGCTCAGAACCCTCAATTTCAGCCAGAAAATACCTGAAATCACAGAAAAACACACAAACTCATAGTAAAGTCCAGAAAAGTGAATTTTAACTAAAAACTAATAAAAATATACTAAAAACTAACTAGATCATACTAAAAACATACTAAGAACGATGCCAAAAAGCGTATAAATTATCCGCTCATCACAACACCAAACTTAAATTGTTGCTTGTCCCCAAGCAACTGAAAATCAAAATAGGATAAAAAGAAGAGAATATACTATAGACTCCAAAATATCAAGGAAACATAGCTCCAATTAGATGAGCGGGACTAGTAGCTTTTTGCCTCCGAACAGTTTTGGCATCTCACTCTATCCCTTGAAGTTCAGAATGATTGGCATCTATAAGAACTCAGAACTCAGATAGTGTTATTGATTCTCCTAGTTAAGTATAATGATTCTTGAACATAGCTAGTGTATGAGTCTTGGCTGTGGCCCAAAGCACTCTGTCTTCCAGTATTACCACCGGATACATACATGCCACAGACACATAATTGGGTGAACCTTTTCAGATTGTGACTCAGCTTTGCTAGAGTCCCCAATTAGAGGTGTCCAGGGTTCTTAAGCACACTCTTTTTGCCTTGGATCACAACTTTATTTCTTTCTTTTGCTTTCTTTTTCTTTTTCTTTCTCTTTTTTTTTCGAATTTTTTTTTTTTTGTATTCACTGCTTTTTCTTGCTTCAAGAATCAATTTGATGATTTTTCAGATCCTCAATAACAGTTCTCCTTTTCCATCATTCTTTCAAGAGCCAACAATTTTAACATTCTTAAAACAACAAATTCAAAAGACATATGCACTGTTCAAGCATTCATTCAGAAAACAAAAAGTATTGTCACCACATCAAACTAATTCAACTAGTTTCAAAGATGAATTCAAAATCCTGTACTTCTTGTTCTTTTGTGATTAAAGCATTTTTCATTTAAGAAAGGTGATGGATTCATAGGATATTCATAGCTTTAAGGCATAGACACTAAGATACTAATGATCATGTAATAAGACACAAACATAGATAAACATAAGCATAAAAATTCGAAAAATAGAAAATAAAGAACAAGGAGATTAAAGAATGGGTCCACCTCAGTGATGGCAGCTTATTCTTCCTCTTGAAGATCTTATGGAGTGCTTGAGCTCCTCAATGTCTCTTCCTTGCCTTTGTTGCTCCTCTCTCATGATTCTATGATCTTCTTTAATTTCATGGAGGAGGATGGAATGTTCTTGGTGCTTCACCCTTAGTTGTCCCATGTTGGAACTCAATTCTCCTAGGGAGGTATTGATCTGCTCCCAATAGTTTTGTGGAGGAAAGTGCATCCCTTGAGATGAATCTCTCCATCTCCCATGGCTCGGAGGTGGAAGCTTTTGCCTTCTCTTTCCTCTTTTTAGAGGTTTCTCCAGCCTTAGGTGCCATAAATGGTTATGGAAAACCAAAAAGCAACGCTTTTACCACACCAAACTTAGAAGGTTTGCTCGTCCTCGAGCAAAAGAAGAAAGAAGAAAGAAAGTGGTGGGTAGGTGGGGATCCTGTGGGGTCCACAGATCCTGAGGTGTCAAGGAAAAGTCATCCCTGCACCAAGTGGCGAGCAAAATTGCTCCCTGTGCCAATTCTGGTGTTAAACGCCGGGCTGGTGCCCATTTCTGGCGTTTAACGCCAACTTGGTGCCCATTCCTGGCGTTTAACGCCAGTCTGGTGCCCCTTTCTGGCGTTAAACGCCCAGAATGGTGCCAGACTGGGCGTTAAACGCCCATCTGCTAGCCTTACTGGCGTTTAAACGCCAGCAAGTTCTCCTCCAGGGTGTGCTGTTTTTCTTTCTGTTTTTCATTCTGTTTCTGCTTTTTCAATTGATTTTGTGACTTTCCATGATCATCAACCTATAGAAAACATAAAATAACAAAGGAAAATAATAAATATATCATTGGGTTGCCTCCCAACAAGCGCTTCTTTAATGTCAGTAGCTTGACAGTGGGCTCTCATGGAGCCTCACAGATACTCAGAGCCATGTTGGAACCTCCCAACACCAAACTTAGAGTTTGAATGTGGGGGTTCAACACCAAACTTAGAAGTTGATTGTGGCCTCCCAACACCAAACTTAGAATTTGGCTGTGGGGGCTCTGTTTGACTCTGTTTTGAGAGAAGCTCTTCATGCTTCCATTCCATGGTTACAGAAGAGGAACATTGATTCTTATAGTTTGCACTTTCTGTAAGCCACGGAGCTTCCTGAATAGCAAATAATTGCTCATCCAGAAAGGTTTTAGAGATCTCAGTAGGAGGGAGGGATGCTCCTGCTACTGGTTCTATCTGGGACAGGTGATCAGCTACTTGATTCTCTGTCCCTTTTCTGTCTCTTATTTCTATATCAAACTCTTGCAGAAGCAACACCCATCTTATGAGCCTGGGTTTTGAATCCTGCTTTGTGAGTAGATATTTAAGAGCAGCATGGTCAGTGTACACAATCACTTTTGATCCTACTAAATAAGATCTGAACTTGTCAATGGCATAAACCACTGCAAGTAACTCTTTTTCTGTGGTTGTGTAGTTCTTCTGTGCATCATTTAGAATACGGCTGCCATAATGAATAACGTGCAGAAGCTTACCATGCCTTTGTCCCAAGACTGCACCAATGGCATGGTCACTGGCATCACACATTAGTTCAAATGGTAATGTCCAGTCTGGTGCAGAGATGACTGGTGCTGTGACCAGCTTAGCTTTCAGGGTCTCAAACGCCTGCAGACACTCCTTATCAAAGATAAATAGTGTGTCAGCAGCTAGCAGATTACTCAGAGGTTTGGCAATTTTCGAAAAATCCTTTATAAATCTTCTGTAGAATCCTGCATGGCCCAGAAAGCTTCTGATTGCCTTAACATTGGCAGGTGGTGGTAATTTTTCAATTACCTCTACCTTTGCCTTATCCACCTCTATTCCCCTGCTTGAAATTTTGTGTCCAAGGACAATTCCTTCAGTCACCATAAAGTGATATTTCTCCCAGTTTAAAACCAGATTAGTCTCTTGGCACCTTTTCAGGACAAGTGATAGGTGGTTAAGACAGGAGCTGAATGAGTCTCCATATACTGAGAAGTCATCCATGAAGACTTCCAGAAATTTCTCTACCATATCTGAGAAGATAGAGAGCATGCACCTCTGAAAGGTTGCAGGTGCATTGCACAGACCAAAAGGCATCCTTCTGTAGGCAAATACTCCAGAAGGACATGTAAATGTTGTTTTCTCTTGGTCCTGAGGATCTACTGCAATTTGATTGTAACCTGAGTAGCTGTCCAAAAAGCAGTAGTATTCATGACCTGCTAGTCTCTCTAGCATCTGGTCTATGAATGGTAAAGGAAAATGATCCTTTCTGGTGACTGTATTGAGCCTTCTGTAGTCAATACACATGCGCCACCCTGTAACTGTTCTTGTAGGAACTAGTTCATTCTTTTCATTATGAACCACTGTCATGCCTCCCTTCTTGGGGACAACGTGGACAGGGCTCACCCAGGGGCCATCAGAAATAGGATAAATAATCCCAGCCTCTAGTAACTTAGTGACCTCTTTCTGCACCACCTCCTTCATGGCTGGATTTAGCCGCCTTTGTGGTTGAACCACTGGCTTAGCATCATCCTCCAATAGGATCTTGTGCATGCATCTTGCTGGGCTAATGCCCTTAAGATCACTTATGGACCACCCAAGAGCTGTCTTGTGTGTCCTTAGCACTTGAATTAGTGCTTCCTCTTCCTGTGGATTTAGAGCAGAGCTTATGATCACAGGAAAAGTGTCACCTTCTCCCAGAAATGCATATTTCAGGGATGGTGGTAGTGGCTTGAGCTCGGTTTTAGGAGGCTTATCTCCTTCCTGAGGAATTTTCAGAATTTCTTTTATTTCCTTTAGTTCCTCCAGATCAGGCTGAACATCTTTAAAGATGTCATCTAGCTCTGATTCAAGACTTTCAGTCATGTTGACCTCCTCCACCAAAGAGTCAATAATATCAGTGCTCATGCAGTCATTTGATGTGTCTGGATGCTGCATAGCTTTGACGACATTCAACTTGAACTCATCCTCATTGACTCTCAGGGTTAATTCCCCTTTTTGGACATCAATGAGGGTCCGTCCAGTTGCTAGGAAAGGTCTTCCTAGAATGAGAGCTGCACTCTTGTGCTCCTCCATTTCCAGCACTACAAAGTCAGTGGGAAAGGCAAATGGCCCAACCTTGACAATCATGTCCTCAATTATGCCTGATGGGTATTTAATGGAGCCATCAGCAAGTTGGAGACATATCCTGGTTGGTTTGACTTCTCCAGTCAAGCCAAGCCTTCTGATAGTGGATGCAGGTATTAGGTTGATACTTGCCCCAAGATCACATAGAGCTTTCTTGGTACAAGTACCCTCTAATGTGCATGGTATCATAAAGCTTCCAGGATCTTTAAGCTTCTCTGGTAAGCTCTTTAATATGACTGCACTGCATTCTTTAGTGAGAAAAACTTTTTCAGTTTCTCTCCAATCCTTCTTATGACTTAAGATCTCTTTCATGAACTTAGCATAAGAAGGTATTTGCTCAAGTGCCTCTGCAAACGGAATCTTTATTTCAAGAGTCCTTAGATAGTCTGCAAAGCGGGCAAATTGCTTATCCTGCTCCGCTTGGCGGAGTTTCTGAGGATAAGGCATCTTGGCTTTATATTCTTCAACCTTAGATGCTGCAGGTTTGTTCCTTACAGAAGTGGTTGAAGAAGCCTTTTTAGAGGGGTTACTATCAGCACTCTCAGGTGTCTGGTTCCCCTTTTGCGTTTGAACGCCAGGATTGGGTGGAAAATGGGCGTTTAACGCCAACTTTTCCCCCTTTTCTGGCGTTTGAACGCCAGAACTGGGCAGGGAGTGGGCATTTAACGCCAGCTTTCCCTCCTTTTCTGGCGTTTGAACGCCAATAGCATTCCTCTCTGGGCTCTTACTGTCCTCAGAGGGATTTTGGATAGTGGTTTGGCTATCCTCTGTCAATTGTTCCTTTACTGACTTTTTGCTACTTTGAGCAGTGTTATTCAGTGTCTTCCCACTCCTCAGTTGAACTGCTTGGCATTCTTCTGTTATCTGTTTAGATATTTGCTGTTTTGCTTGATTCAACTGCAGCTCTATGTTCTTGTTAGCAACTTTAGTTTCATGGAGCATCTCTTTAAATTCTGCTAACTGTTTTGTCATCAGGAGCACTTGTTGATTAAGCTCAATCATCTGTTCTTGAGGATTAGGATCAGTGGCTATTGCCATGACTTCCTCTTTTGGGGAGAACTCATTGCTAGAGTACAAATATTGATTTCTAGCAACAGTGCTATAAGCTCTTGAGCCTCTTCAATTGTCTTCCTCATGTGTATAGATCCACCAGCTGAGTGGTCTAAAGACATCTGAGCTTTTTCTGTAAGCCCATAGTAGAAGATGTCTAACTGCACCCACTCTGAAAACATTTCAGAGGGGCATTTTCTTAGCATACCTCTATACCTCTCCCAGGCATTATAAAGGGATTCATTATCCTCTTGTTTAAAGCCTTGGATGTCCAGCCTTAGCTGTGTCATCCTCTTTGGAGGGTAAAAGTGATTCAGGAATTTGTCTGATAACTGTTTCCTTGTTTTTATGCTTACTGTAGGTTGGTTATTCAACCATCTCTTAGCTTGATCTTTTACAGCAAATGGAAACAGTAATAGTCTGTAGACATCCTGATCCACCTCTTTATCATGTACTGTGTCAGCAATTTGTAAGAATTGTGCCAGAAACTCAGTAGGCTCTTCCTGTGGAAGACCAGAATACTGGCAATTTTGCTGCACTATTATAATGAGTTGAGGATTTAGCTCAAAGCTGCTTGCTTTAATGGGAGGTATACATATGCTACTCCCATATGCAGCTGTAATGGGGTTAGCATATGACCCCAGAGTCCTTCTGGACTGTTCAATTCCACTTAGGTCCATGATGGAGAAAGGGAATATGATATGAATTCACAAGTAAAGTAAATATTTTTTTTTAATTAAAGGTGACCGAAAAAAAAAATATAAAATAAATGAAAAATAAAATAAAATTTCGAAAAATAAAATCAAAACAAATTGAAAACTAAATTAATTAATTAATTAAAAAGATTTTGGAATTAGCAATTAAAAAGATATGATTGAGAATTATTTTGAAAAAGATATGATTGAGAATATATGATTGCAAATAAAAATGATTGAAAAGATATGATTTTGAAAATCTTTGCCTAATTTAATGCAAAATTTCGAAAATTATGAGTAAAACAAGGAAAGGATATTTTTTTTTTTAAATTTTAATGAGGAAAGAGAAAAACAATAGAACGACACTAAACTTAGAAATTTTAGATCAAAACAAAGAGAACAAACAAGAAGACTTTGAATGTCAAGATGAACACCAAGAACACTTTGAAGATCAAGATGAACACCAAGAACAAATTTTTGAAAAATTTTTAAGTGAATAAAAGCACAAAAGACACCAAACTTAAAATTTTTAGAAAATCAAACACAAATTTTCGAAAACTTAAAGGAAAACACAAAGAAGACACCAAACTTAAAATATAAAACTAAACTCAAATAAAAGACTCTAAACCAACAAAAATAAAATAGTCCTAATCTAAGCAACAAGATAAACCGTCAGTTGTCCAAACTCGAACAATCCCCGGCAACGGCGCCAAAAACTTGGTGCACGAAATTGCAATCACACTTTTGCAATCCCGCACAACTAACCAGCAAGTGCACTGGGTCGTCCAAGTAATACCTTACGTGAGTAAGGGTCGATCCCACGGAGATTGTCGGCTTGAAGCAAGCTATGGTTATCTTGTAAATCTTAGTCAGGATATCAAAGATTATCAGGATTGATTGTAAAAAGCAAAAGAACATAGAACAGGTACTTGAATTGCAGTGATGGAGAATAGGTTAAGGTTTTGGAGATGCTCTGTCTTCTGAATCTCTGCTTTCCTACTGTCTTCTTCTTCAAACACGCAAGGCTCCTTCCATGGCAAGCTGTATGCAAGGGTTTCACCGTTGTCAGTGGCTACCTCCCATCCTCTCAGTGGAAATGTTCAACGCACCCTGTCACGGCACGGCTATCCATCTGTCGGTTCTCAATCAGGCCGGAATAGAATCCAGTGATTCTTTTGCGTCTGTCACTAACGCCCCGCCTTCAGGAGTTTGAAGCTCGTCACAGTCATTCAATCATTGAATCCTACTCAGAATACCACAAACAAGGTTTAGACCTTTTGGATTCTCTTGAATGCCGCCATCAGTTCTAGCTTATACCACCAAGATTCCGGTCAAAGAATCCAAGAGATATCTACTTAATCTAAGGTAGAACGGAGGTGGTTGTCAGGCACACGTTCATAGTTGAGAATGATGATGATTGTCACGGATCATCACATTCATCCGATTTAAGAACAAGTGATATCTTAGAATGGAAGCAAGCATGATTGAATGAGAAACAGTAGTAATTGCATTAATCCATCAAGACACAGCAGAGCTCCTCACCCCCAACCATGGGGTTTAGAGACTCATGCTGTGGAAGGTACACAAAGAAACGTGTAAAGTGTCATGAGGTACAGATACAATGTCAAAAGATCCTATTAATAGTAAACTAGTAACCTAGGGTATACAGAAATGAGTAAATGACGCAAAAATCCACTTCTGGGTCCACTTGGTGTGTGCTTGGGCTGAGCAATGAAGCATTTTCGTGTAGAGACCTTTTCTGGAGTTAAACGCCAGCTTTTATGCCAGTTTGGGCGTTTAACTCCAAGTTTTATGCCAGTTCCAGCGTTAAACGCTGGAATTTCTGAGGCTGATTTTCCACGCCGGTTTGGGCCATCAAATCTTGGGCAAAGTATGGACTATCATATATTGCTGGAAAGCCCAGGATGTCTAATTTCCAACGCCGTTGAGAGCGCGCCAATTGGGCTTCTGTAGCTCCAGAAAATCCACTTCGAGTGCAGGGAGGTCAGAATCCAACAGCATCTGCAGTCCTTTTCAGTCTCTGAATCAGATTTTTGCTCAGAACCCTCAATTTCAGCCAGAAAATACCTGAAATCACAGAAAAACACACAAACTCATAGTAAAGTCCAGAAAAGTGAATTTTAACTAAAAACTAATAAAAATATACTAAAAACTAACTAGATCATACTAAAAACATACTAAGAACGATGCCAAAAAGCGTATAAATTATCCGCTCATCAACCACCCAGCAGTAGCTGTAGATTTTGAAATAAAGTCTTCACTACTCAACTTGATGCCCAAATTTCATGGCTTACCTGCTCAAGAGCCTATCAAGCATCTTAGGAATTTCCAGACCGCTTGTTCTACTGTTAAGCGTGATGGCACTGATGAAATCTCTATTCTATTGAAAGCCTTCCCATTTTCTCTGGAGGGAAAGGTAAGAGAGTGGTACTACACTCAACCCAGAGCAATTGTTTCCAACTGGGATGCACTTAGGAGAGAGTTTCTGGATAAATTCTTCCCAGCTGAAGTTGCCGATAAGTTGAGGAAGGACATGTCTATGATCGTTCAAGATGAATCTGAGACCCTCTATGAATACTTGGAACGCTTCAATACTCTTTGAGACGCATGTCCCCATCATATGATTGACAAGATAGTGTTGCTCGGTTACTTTACACAGGGTTTGAAATCTCAAGATAGGACCACACTGGAAGGTGCTTGCAATGGTTCTATGAAAAAGTACAAGACTACGGACGAAGCATGGCAATTGATCAGAGACTTAGCTGACTCTACTAGGAATCATAGGCAGAGACAAAGTCGGTCAAGAGCTGTTACGGAGGTATCCACTAATACAGAGACTACTGCTATTGCCCAGAGTCTATGTGAAATGACTAACTTGCTGAAGCAGATGCAACTGAATCAACAACAACCTCAGCAAGTTCAGCCTTCTCCACCACAGCACAGCCAGCAGTTAGTTCCACAAAGAGTGTGCAAAATCTGTGCAGATTACAGTCACTATACCGATGAGTGTCCGCAGCTCCAACCAGAAGACAACACTGTAGCAGCCACTCACAACTTTCATGACCGCCCCAATCAAGGGTACAATCAAGGTGGCAACTATAACCAAGGATGGCAGGATAACTCTAACCAAGGCTGGAGAGACAATTCTAACCAGGGTTGGAGGGACAATTCTAACAGAGGAGACAGAGATAACAATGGAAATCAGAGGTGGAATAACAATAACAATTTCAGGCAGCAGAATCAGACTCAGTCCTACAGAGCACCTCATTTAAGACAACCTCAAGCCCCTCAGCAGACTTCTCAGACCACTTGCCCCTCTTCATCTCCTAATGATGAATTACTACAAGCCATTGATCGGAGACAACAGGCTATGGAGAATAATATTAATGCAACTATGAATATTTTGATTTTTACTTTACAAACTCTTGTCTCACAGATTGGATCAATGAACAACTCCAACAACCAGTCCTCAAGCTCTGGTGGGCTCCCCTCTCAACCATTACCCAACCCAAAGGGTGGTATTAATGCCATCACCCTAAGGTCTGGAACCACACTGCAGGAGAGAAATCAGGAGGAGCCAAGCCCACCAAAATACGCCTCAGCTGAAGAGGTAGTAGAATTAGAAGATGTTGAAGAGGAAGAGGACATACAGGACATAGCTGAGAAAGAAGAAGCTCAACCACAGGAGGAAGCACCAAAAGGCGCAGACACTGCAGAAAACACCACTCCCATTCCATTTCCACAACTTGCAAGGAAGCCCAGGAAGCAGTTGGAACCTGACCCCAAAATGGTAGAAATCTTCAAAAAGGTCAAGGTAACTGTTCCCCTTTTTGATGTCATTCAACAGGTACCTAAATATGCAAAGTTTCTAAAAGATTTATGTATACATAAAGACAAAATTAATTAATTAGAAACTATTCCTTTAGGAAGTTCTATATCTGCTTTAATGAGAAATTTACCTGAAAAATGTAGTGACTGATGTGCGGAAAACGATCCGACACAAAACTCACCGGCAAGTGCACCGGGTCGCATCAAGTAATAAAAACTCACGGGAGTGAGGTCGATCCCACAGGGATTGAAGGATTGAGCAATTTTGGTTTAGTGGTTGATTTAGTCAAGCGAATCAAGATTTGGTTGAGTGATTTGTGATTTGCAGAAATTAAATTGCATTGAAAGTAAAAGGAATGTGTAAATTGCATGAAATTAAAGAGGGCAAGAAATTAAAGTGCTGAATCTTAAAGAACAAGAAATTAAATGGCGAAAACTTAGAATGCAAGAAATGTAGATTGCGGAATTTTAAAGTGCAAGGAATGTAAACGGCTGGAATTGTAAAGGGGATTGGGGATTGGATTTGCAGAATTTAAACAAGGAAAATTAAATTGCATCAAACAGAAGAGTAAAAGAGGGTTTGGGTTGAATCGGATCTGAAGCAAAACAAGTAAATGAACATGAAAAACAAAAACAGAATGTAAACTTTAGAATCAGATCTCAGGACCCAGAGACTAGAAAACCAAGTCTAGATCTCAATGCCTTCCTAGATCCAACAAGAACAATTGCAAGGGAAATGTAAATTGCAAAGAAAGTAGATGAAGAGCAATTAACCGAAACTGAAATTCAATTAAGCAGTAAATAAACAGAGAGATCCAAGGATGATATTGAAACATAATTTCTTCAATTCTCCAGCCCAAGATCCAAGACAATTGTAATTGAAATTAAAAGCAATAAAACTAAGAGGAAGAGAAGTGAATTCTCCTTCCCCGAGACTAAGAAATTAAAGATCACTCAATACCAAAGGCTCTCTAAAAGCTAAAAGGGAAAGCTCCCTATGAAAACTAAAAAAAACTTCCTATAAAAACTAAAAGAAAAGCTCCCCGAAAACTTGAATTCTATCCTATTTATACACTTTCTTCCAATGCTCTTCAAGCCTTGAGTTGGGCCTTTGCTCTTGGTGGAATTGGGTTGAGAGAGGCCTTGGTTGATTGCTCTTGGAGTTTGGAGAGGAATCAAAGTGAACCAATTGAACCGGGTTGGAGTTTTGCAAAAGTTTGAGTAAAAGTTTGAGTAAAAGTTTGAGGCTAACTTTTACTCCAACTTTTCACCTGAGCTTCCTCATTTTGCTGATACCAACGTTGGTGCAAAAGTTAGGGGTCTAACTTTTGCTCCAACGTTAGCCTTCCTTAGTGCACTTATGGCGCCAACGTTAGCCCAAAAGTTAGAGGCTAACATTGGCGCAAACTTTTGCTCCCCCTTTGTGATTTTCATGCGTCAACGTTAGCCTAAAAGTTAGGGGCTAACGTTGGCGCAAACTTTTGGTGGCCAGAGGGTGTTTTTCATGTGCCAACGTTAGCCCAAAAGTTAGGGGCTAATGTTGGGGCAAACTTTTCACCCAAAAGTTTGTGCAAAAGTTTGAGGCTAACTTTTGGTCCAGCTTTTTGCTTCCTGGTTCATTTTTACTTATTCCATTGTCCTCTCTTACTCTAGCCATTCCTTCTTGCTTCAACCTTTCTCCAAGCTTTCTTCACCTATCATTAATCAACCAAACACATCAAAGCTATGCTCAAAATCATGAGATATTCATTCTATCATAATATGTAACAATTATAGCATCAAACCTCATGAAATTGCATTAATATATCTATTGTTGATTCAATCAAAGGAAGCATGAAAATCTACCCAAATTGGCTTGCTTAGACCTCAAGAAAGTACATAATTCAAGTGAAAACAAAAGAAAAAGACTAGTGAAACTAGGCTAAGATGACTTGTCATCACAACACCAAACTTAAAGCTTGCTTGTCCCCAAGCAAGAAATGAATTATGCTCAGAGGTTCTTTCAATTAAGATGGATTAAAGAACACTTGTAAAGTACAGTGAGTGAAGTGATTAAGTAACAGTGGGGTGAATTCTAAATTATATGCTCATGCAAGGGCTTCAGTGCTCACTAGTCCTTACATATTGGGAGTCGTAGGTCTTAGGTTTTTCATCCGAATGGTATCATAGAGATCTCTTTATATGTAATCACCTTGAAGCAGCTTATAGTTTCTGTGCTTTGTCCTCGACTCTAAGTGTCATGTCTCAAAGCGGCTCTTTAAATAAGTTTTCAATCAATACTCCTAAACCAGTTGGTTTTAAGGTATTAGGTGTTAAAGCACCCCTAAGGATTTACTTGCTCAAGCCTCTTTCCTTGACACACTTCGACCACAAGCATTTACTAGGATAGCAACTCTTTGAGTTTTTGTTTCTTTCTTTCTTTTTCTGCCTAGTAATTGATGCTCAGAGCCTTGGGCCATGTTCTTTTTGTTTTTGTATTTTCTTTACTTTTCTTTTTGTTTTGTTTGCTGCATCTCGGATCAATTGATTTTTGCGAATCTCCACAATACTTCTTTGAACTTCATATCCTGCCTATGAGCTCCCATGCAAGTTTTCACAAGCATGCAACCTCAATACATAATCATACAACTAGAACCACCACTTCTCCTAATCTTTTGCTTACCTCAAAATTGTTTAATTCCTCAATCCTTTGTTTCAAAGAACTTTCATGTGATGCATTTTTGAAAATTGAGTGCAAACAAGTTTTGAAGATAAGAATGTTGTGAATAATCAAGCATCTTGCTTATTGAATTATAAAGAAAGACTATGCTATGCAGGCAGGCAGGGGTATATAAAGAAAACTATACTATGCAGACAGGCAGGGCAAATAAGGATACAATCCAACTTTCAATTACAGTAATATTTGATGTAAAACAATCACTTAACAATACAACCTGTTGGAGTTCACTTGCTTTCCTTATTCTCATCATCATCAATGCTGACTTTCATGTTCATCTTTCACCTCTTTGGTTGATGATGCTAAAAATCTCCAAAAGTTTGTATGATATTCTGCAGTGATATTGGAAGTTGCTTGTTCCCCAAGCACTTAGAAACAGTGGTTAGTCTGCATGATTTATTTGTGGGCTTTTTGAACTTACTTTGGTGTGGGAACACCAAACTTAGTACCTTGCCAAAGGTTTTCATTAACCATGTGTGAAATTCTTTTTTTCTTTCTCAAAAGTAATAAGGCTGAAAACTAGAAAACAGCAAAATAGTTAACTAATTCATCCAGTATGCTTGAAGCCCATATTATGCATAAGGTGAGAATGTGTGTTATAATGGGATTTTGGTGGAACACCAAACTTAGAATTCTTCATTCTCCCTTAGATTGTTTTGGTGTGCAACACCAAACTTAGCTTCTTGCAATCTAGATAAAGCTAGTTAACCTTTTTATTGAAATAGATATGAAAAGAGAACTACCTCAGGTTGGGTTGCCTCCCAACAAGCGCTCTTTTATTGTCACTAGCTTGACATTTAGGCTTTCTTTTATGGTGGTTGGTGCTTGTAGAGCCTCAATTTGTCTCCCCTGACTGTGATCCTCTTCTTTGTTCTCTGGTGTTCAATTTCAGCATGCTCTAATGAGAGTATGTTGCTGACAGTGTAGTAGTCCTCAGTTTGTTGGTTTGCCCCTAGCTGTTGATATATCAGTTGCACTTTGTCACCTTTGGAAAGCCCCTTTGTTGGGATCTTCCTGTTCTTCCAACCCCTTTTTGTTTTGTTTCTGTATTTCATCTTTCCTTTTGTTGACCTTTCTTTTCTGGCCGTAGGCTTCCCTTGGGGACCTCTCTTCTCAGTGGCTAATACTCCAATATCCTCTTGGGCTCCTTCATCAGTCTGCACAACTCTTATCTTTGGGATGGTGCTGTGACTCTCCTTGTCATTTTCTTCCTTCAACTGTGATTCTCCCTTGTCAATTTTCATATAGTCTTTCTTCTCCTTGCTAAATTGTGCCTCTGGTAATACCTTCAGAGTGACACTCTGATCATGCATCCTGAGAGTTAATTCCCCTTCCTCTACGTCTATGATAGCTTTAGCAGTGGCCAAGAATGGCCTTCCCAGTATAACAGAGTCACCATCATCCTCGTTTGAATTCAGAACCACAAAATCAGCAGGGTATATAAAACTGTCCACCTTGACCAAAAGACTTTCAATTACACCCCTGGGGTATAGAATTGACTTATCTACCAGCTCCAGAGACATTTGTACTGGTTTGACTTCCTCTATATGTAGCTTTTTCACCAGGGAGGATGGTATCAAATTAATACTCGCTCCGAGATCGCACATTGCTTTAGTGATGGTCAATTTCCCAATGGTGCAAGGCAACAAGAAGCTCCCTGGGTCCTCAAGCTTAGGAGGAAGCCCTTTTTGAATCAAGGCCCAGCATTCCTCAGTAAGCAGTATGGTTTCTTTCTCATCCCAACTTCTTTTCTTATTGATAAGCTCCTTCAAGAACTTGGCATACAGAGGCATTTGCTCAAGTGCTTCAGCCAAGGGAATATTGATTTCCAGCTTCTTGAAGGTCTCAAGGAACTTGTGGAAATGTTGGTCCTTAACCTCTTTGTTAAATCTCTGAGGATATGGCAGTGGAGGTGCGATGCTCTTTCCTATTTGCTGCTGTCCCTGAGTTATTTCCCTTGAGCTATGTTGCTGGTTGTCCTTCTCTTTAAGTTTCTCAGTGCTTTTGTTTGGCTTCACAACTTGCTCCTTAGCTTCATCTGCTTTTGTTTGCTTCTCATCCTCTGTTGGTTCTTTGATGCTCTCTGTTTGCTTCTTTGTAGTGTCATTGTTGCTCATCAACGTTCTCCCACTCCTTAATTGTATTGCCTTGCATTCCTCCTTGGGATTTGGGATTGTGTCACTGGGCAGTGAGCTTGAAGGTCTTTCAACAGAAATTTGCTTGGAGAGTTGCCCAATCTGCCTCTCTAGGCTTTTTAGTGATGCTTCATGGTTTTTGTTTGTTATTTCCTGGTGTTTCATCATTTTGTCTATCAAGGTCTCCAAGTTGGTGAGTCTTTGGGGTTCAGGTGGTGCTTGTGGTGGGTTGTGAGCTGTGGGTGGTGGATGATAAGCATTTTGGTTGGTAGGTTGGTTATTGGATTGGTACTGGTTGAGAATGGGGTAGTTGTTTTGAGGTTTTCTGTAAGTGTTTTGGTTAGTTTGCTGCGGGTTGTAATTTTGGTTGTTTCTTGGGTTGTTTTGGTTTGAGTTCCTCTGCCATGGTTGTTGGTTTTGGTTGTGAGTGTCTCCCCATCTGAGGTTGGGGTGATTCTTCCATGAGGGGTTGTAAGTATCACCATAGAATTCATTTGGACTTGAATGCATGTACTGGACTTGTTCTTGCTGTTGCTCCTCTTGAATTTCTTCATTTTGCCCCCATGTGGTTGATGGTTGGCTAGTGTTAACTGCTGCAACTTGGAGGCCATCAATCCTCTTGGTCATTTGCTCAAATTGTTGTTGAATTTGCTGCTGCATTAATTTGTTTTGAGCCAAGATTGAATCCACTCCTTCTAGCTCCATTACTCCTCTTCTTTGTGATGGTTGGCAGCTTCTTTGATGAGCAAAGAAATATTGGTTGTTAGCCACCATATCAATGAGTTCTTGAGCCTCCTCTGCAGTTTTCATGAGTTGCAAGGAACCTCCAGCTGAATGATCCAAAGCTTCCTGGGATTTCAATGTTAAGCCTTCATAGAAGTTCTGCAGCTTCTCCCATTCATTAAACATGGCAGGGGGCATTTTCTGACTAGAGCCTTGTACCTCTCCCATGCCTCATAGATGGGTTCAGCCTCCATTTGTGTAAATGTTTGTACCTCAGCCTTCAACCTTATAATCCTCTGAGGTGGATAAAACTTGGCAAGGAACTTGGTTACCAAATCATCCCAGTTGTTGATGCTGTCCTTTGGAAAAGATTCCAACCATTGAGTGGCCTTGTCCCTGAGAGAGAATGGGAATAGCATCAGTTTGTAACTGTCAGGAGGCACACCATTAGTTTTGACAGTGTTACATATCCTCAAGAAGGTGGATAAGTGTTGGTGCGGGTCTTCAAGTGATCCTCCACCAAAAGAGCAATTGTTCTGAACCAAAGTGATGAGTTGTGGCTTGAGTTCAAAATTGTTTGCATTGACATTTGGAGCCAAAATGCTGCTTCCACAATGTCTAGGATTTGCAAAGGTATAGGAGGCCAAAACTCTCCTCTGGGGTAGGTTGCCATTGTTGTTGTCTGCTCCACCTGGTGGATTCGTTGAATGTTCCTCCATCTCTTGAAATTCTTCGTCTGATTCCTCTTCTCCAACAGTATTTTTCCCTCTTTCAACTCTTCTTAACCTCCTGAGAGTTCTTTCGTCTTGTTCATGAAAATTGGGTGTGTTTCTTCTTGTACCTGACATACAAGCAGAGCATAAGAAACACACTAAACTAGTGACACTTCAATCTAATGCTGGATTGAAGTTTTAGTTAGTTTAAGCAAAAAATCAAACAGTTAGTGGGTTAATTGAAAATTAAAAGATAGAAAAGTAAAAGTGCTTGATCTAGATCACCACTTCACTTAATCATTGTCAATCTAATCAATGCCCGGCAACGGCGCCAAAAACTTGATGTGCGGAAAACGATCCGACACAAAACTCACCGGCAAGTGCACCGGGTCGCATCAAGTAATAAAAACTCACGGGAGTGAGGTCGATCCCACAGGGATTGAAGGATTGAGCAATTTTGGTTTAGTGGTTGATTTAGTCAAGCGAATCAAGATTTGGTTGAGTGATTTGTGATTTGCAGAAATTAAATTGCATTGAAAGTAAAAGGAATGTGTAAATTGCATGAAATTAAAGAGGGCAAGAAATTAAAGTGCTGAATCTTAAAGAACAAGAAATTAAATGGCGAAAACTTAGAATGCAAGAAATGTAGATTGCGGAATTTTAAAGTGCAAGGAATGTAAACGGCTGGAATTGTAAAGGGGATTGGGGATTGGATTTGCAGAATTTAAACAAGGAAAATTAAATTGCATCAAATAGAAGAGTAAAAGAGGGTTTGGGTTGAATCGGATCTGAAGCAAAACAAGTAAATGAACATGAAAAACAAAAACAGAATGTAAACTTTAGAATCAGATCTCAGGACCCAGAGACTAGAAAACCAAGTCTAGATCTCAATGCCTTCCTAGATCCAACAAGAACAATTGCAAGGGAAATGTAAATTGCAAAGAAAGTAGATGAAGAGCAATTAACCGAAACTGAAATTCAATTAAGCAGTAAATAAACAGAGAGATCCAAGGATGAGATTGAAACAGAATTTCTTCAATTCTCCAACCCAAGATCCAAGACAATTGTAATTGAAATTAAAAGCAATAAAACTAAGAGGAAGAGAAGTGAATTCTCCTTCCCCGAGACTAAGAAATTAAAGATCACTCAATACCAAAGGCTCTCTAAAAACTAAAAGGGAAAGCTCCATATGAAAACTAAAAAAAAACTTCCTATAAAAACTAAAAGAAAAGCTCCCCGAAAACTTGAATTCTATCCTATTTATACACTTTCTTCCAATGATCTTCAAGCCTTGAGTTGGGCCTTTGCTCTTGGTGGAATTGGGTTGAGAGAGGCCTTGGTTGATTGCTCTTGGAGTTTGGAGAGGAATCAAAGTGAACCAATTGAACCGGGTTGGAGTTTTGCAAAAGTTTGAGTAAAAGTTTGAGTAAAAGTTTGAGGCTAACTTTTACTCCAACTTTTCACCTCAGCTTCCTCATTTTGCTGATACCAACGTTGGTGCAAAAGTTAGGGGTCTAACTTTTGCTCCAACGTTGGCCTTCCTTAGTGCACTTATGGCGCCAACGTTAGCCCAAAAGTTAGAGGCTAACGTTGGCGCAAACTTTTGCTCCCCCTTTGTGATTTTCATGCGTCAACGTTAGCCTAAAAGTTAGGGGCTAACGTTGGCGCAAACTTTTGGTGACCAGAGGGTGTTTTTCATGTGCCAACGTTAGCCCAAAAGTTAAGGGCTAACGTTGGGGCAAACTTTTCACCCAAAAGTTTGTGCAAAAGTTTGAGGCTAACTTTTGGTCCAGCTTTTTGCTTCCTGGTTCATTTTTACTTATTCCATTGTCCTCTCTTACTCTAGCCATTCCTTCTTGCTTCAACCTTTCTCCAAGCTTTATTCACCTATCATTAATCAACCAAACACATCAAAGCTATGCTCAAAATCATGAGATATTCATTCTATCATAATATGTAACAATTATAGCATCAAACCTCATGAAATTGCATTAATTTATCTATTGTTGATTCAATCAAAGGAAGCATGAAAATCTACCCAAATTGGCTTGCTTAGACCTCAAGAAAGTACATAATTCAAGTGAAAACAAAAGAAAAAGACTAGTGAAACTAGGCTAAGATGACTTGTCATCAGTGACCCAGGTCCTTATATAGTTAGTTGTACTATTGGTGGTGTAATAATTTATGATTGCATGTGTGATTTAGGAGCATGTGTTAGTATAATGCCTTTATCTGTATATGATGTTTTAAGGCTCCCTCCTTTAAAAAGGTCAGCAGCTCGTTTTATGTTGGCAGATAAAAGCATTATTACAGTAGCTGGAGTTGCTGAAGATGTTTTGGTGAACATTAAAGGGCTCACATTTCCCACTGATTTCTATATCTTGGAGATGCCCAATAATGACTCAGATAAGCCATCATCAATCCTACTTGGCAGACCATTCCTGAAGACATCAAGATTCAAATTAGATGCTTTTTCACGAACATATTCTTTTGAAATAGATGGTCGAATAGTAATCTTCAATTTGAATGGAGTCACAAACAACCCCCCAGAAGATCATTCTATCTTCCAGTGTGATAACATATATGAAACTGTAGCTGAAATTCACCAGGAAGAGTTGGAAGAAAGTTACACAGAATAAAGTCCAAGTGTGGGGACTCTATTAACTGACAATAAGGATACTTCGGCATTTTCACAAGCTCCAGACAATCCAGAGCCTGTCCATGACCAAAAGATAGAGTTGAAACCTCTCCCTCCACATCTCAAATATGCTTATCTTGAAGATGAGCAGAAATTTCCAGTTATTATTGCACAGGACCTCACTCCTAAACAGGAAGAGCAGTTACTTAGTGTGATGAGGAAGCACAAGAAAGCAATTGGGTGGAGTTTGGTAGACATAGTAGGCATCAACCCTCAAGTATGTGAGCACAGAATATTTTTAGAGGAAAGAGCAAGACCTGTCCGCCAACCCCAAAGAAGACTGAATCCCACTATTTTGGAAGTTGTCAAAAAGGAAGTGACCAGACTATTGGAAGCAGGTATCATTTATCCCATTTCAGACAGTGAATGGGTTAGCCCAGTACAAGTGGTGCCCAAGAAGTCTGGAGTCACCACAGTGAAGAATGAGCATGGAGAGCTCATAGCAACCAGAGTACAGAACGCTTGGAAAGTTTGCATTGATTACAGGCGTCTCAACCAAGCCACCCGTAAGGATCACTACCCACTTCCATTCATCAATCAAATGCTGGATCGCCTGTCAGGTAAATCACATTTTTTCTTTTTAGATGGTTACACAGGTTATTTCCAGATTCATATAGCTCCTGAGGATCAGGAAAAGACTACTTTTACATGTCCTTTTGGGACTTATGCTTACAAGAGAATACCCTTTGGCTTGTGCAATGCACCAGCTACTTTCCAGAGGTGCATGATGAGTCTTTTCTCTGATCTTATTGGGGACTGTATGGAGGTTTTTATGGATGATTTTAGTGTTTATGGTGATTCTTTTAGCCTTTGCTTAGATGGATTATCTAGAGTATTAGATAGATGTGTCAATACAAACCTTGTATTAAATTTTGAAAAATGTCACTTTATGGTAAAACAAGAGATTGTATTAGGGCATGTTGTATCTAATACTGGCATTTCTGTAGACCCAGCAAAGGTGAATGTTATTTCTAGTTTACCTTACCCCTCCTCTGTGAGGGAAGTCCGTTCGTTCCTTGGCCATGCAGGTTTTTACAGGAGATTTATTAAGGACTTTAGTAAGGTAGCACTTCCCTTATCCAGATTACTACAGAAGGATATTGAATTTGAGTTCAGTGAGGATTGCAAACAAGCGTTTGATAAGCTGAAGACTAACCTGACTCAAGCTCCAATTGTGCGAGGACCAGACTGGAGCCAGCCGTTTGAAATCATGTGCGATGCTTCCAACCATGCAGTAGAAGCAGCGCTGGCTCAGCGTGAAGGTAAGGATCCTTTTGTTATTGCTTATGCGTCTAAGACTTTAGACACTGCCCAGTCCAATTATACTACTACTGAGAAAGAGCTTCTTGCTATTGTTTTTGCTCTGGACAAATTCCGAGCTTATTTACTTGGTACTAAAGTAGTAGTGTATTCGGACCATGCAGCTTTAAAGTATCTATTAGCTAAAAAAGAATCCAAACCAAGACTCATACGTTGGATACTGCTATTACAAGAATTTGATTTAGAAATAAAGGATAGGAGTGGTAACCAGAATCTAGTGGCAGACCACTTGAGTCAACTTGAGCACATTAAGGATGATTCTACTCCTATAGATGATAATTTCCCACTGGATAACCTGCAAGCAGTATCTGAAGTAGCCCCTTGGTACGCACCTGTAGCTAATTATCTAGTTAGCCGCACATTTCCTCCACACTTTTCTAAGCATCAAAGGGACAAGCTGAAAAGTGAGTCTAAATATTATATATGGGATGACCCATATTTGTGGAGATGTGGCGTTGATCAGGTAATTAGACGTTGTGTGCCTCAATCAGAATTCCAGTCCATTTTAGAAGCCTACCACTCATCTGAGAGTGGAGGACATTTTGGCTCTCAAAGAACAGCTAGAAAAATTTTAGACTGTGGATTTTGGTGGCCTACTCTTTTTAGAGATGCTGCTGAGTTTTGTAAATCTTGCCCCCCATGCCAAAAATTTGGTAATATATCCAGGAGGGATGAGACGCCTCAACAAATTATGCTTTTTTTGTGAAATTTTTTATGTTTGGGGCATTGACTTCATGGGTCTGTTTCCAAATTCTAATGGTCATTTTTATATATTGTTAGCTATGGATTACGTTTCCAAATGGGTGGAAGCAATTCCTACCCGCACTGATGATGCTAACACTGTTGTTTTCTTTGTGAGAAACCATATTATTTGTCGCTTTGGATCACCACGAGCAATCGTGAGCGATCAAGGCACCCATTTTTGTAACAGGAGACTCACAGGATTAATGAAGAAGCATGGGATAATTCATAAGGTTGCAACAGCATACCATCCTCAGACCAATGGGCAAGCCGAGGTGTCAAACAGAGAGATAAAGCGTATCTTGCAGAAGATAGTAAACCTCATAGAAAAGACTGGAGCACCAGGCTACAAGATGCACTATGGGCATACAGGACAGCATATAAAACTCCCATTGGGATGAGTTCCTTCCGCTTAGTTTATGGAAAAGCTTGTCATCTCCCAGTTGAAGTAGAGCATAGAGACTTTTGGGCAGTCAAGGAGTGCAACATGGGATTTGAGGAAGCCGGAGCTGAAAGAAAGTTGCAACTACAAGAACTGGAGAGCCTTCGCCTAGAAGCTTATGAGAACTCACGAATATACAAGGAGAAGATGAAGGCTGTACATGATCAGCACATCAAGAAAAAGGAGTTCCAGCCTGGGGATTTAGTCCTCCTTTACAAATCTCGACTGAGGCTCATGCCAGGCAAGTTGAGATCAAGATGGGAAGGTCCATACAGAGTAGAGAAGGCCGAACCATACGGAGTTTATCACCTCAGCCACCCTTCAAGCTCTGAACTTATCAAAGTTAATGGACAACGTCTGAAGCTGTACCATGGCGAGAAGATATAGAAAAACAAGGAACTTGAGATCTTCCTCTTGGAAGACCCCCACATGCCAGAAGATTGAGCTAGTGGAGCGTCCAACTTATGGATGTTAAAGCAAAGTGCTAGGTGGGAGACAACCCACCATGGTATGATCGTTCTTTTCTTTCTATCTTTAGTTTTTCCTAGTCAACAACTTTTCTCTTTATCAATACCTTCATGCATCTGCACTTGCATACTTTTAAAAAAATAAAAATGGAGGTCATGCGACGCGACCGCATCAGCAACGCGTCCGCGTCGACAAGAGAGGTGAGAAAAATAAAAAATGAACAGAGAGTTTCACTGGAGGCGTGCCAATGGCACAAATTGTCCCACGCAACCGTGTCACATGGGATTCATGGCCTCCCACGCGGCCGCGTGCCCTGATTTCCGACGTAAAAGGGGTACACAACAAAATATTGCGCGAGAGTGGTGCTGGATTGGTGTTGGACGCACCATCCCTATCACGCGACCGCGTCGCTGACGCGTCCGTGTCATCCCTTCTAAAGCCCACTCACGCGATCACATGCCCCACGCGATAGCGTCACCCCAATTTTGGCAAATATATCAATTTGAACAGAGAGTTGTGCGGGCGCGAGGTTGTACTCGCGCCAGAAGCATCACACGAGTCACGCGACCGCCTGACCGACGCGACCGTGTCAACTGAATTAGAACACAATCACGCGAACGCATGCCCCACGCAGCCGCGTCGCTTGCGCCGCACAGCTCAACCAAAACTGCCAAAATATCTTATCTTTCTCTCCTCCAAATCCTAATTTTTCTTTTCCCTCCTTATTTCTTCCTTCTCCCTTCTTCCTTCTATCTCACTTTTCACTCTCTCTCTCTCACCTCCATTAACAAGGTTTTATTTTCTTTTTCCCTCCTCCCTTTTCTATCATTCTTCTTATTTTATATGTTATTTTCTTTTCTTTTCTTTTTCTATTCTTTATCCATATTTTCCTTCTTCTTCTTTCCTTTTTACATGGTGCTAGAAATTTATTTGAGTCATTATTCCTCATTATATGCTTGTGTATTGTTGCAAATTATTTGGCAATTATATATTATTTTCTTTAAAGGGTTGCTTGCATGTTTACTTTAATACTTTCTATACCTTATTTACGATGCATGCTATGTGTTTGTGAAAAAGTCCATATGGCATTATGCACTTTTCTATTATACTTCCTACTATTCAAAGCATGTTTTTCACAAATTTCCTTTACTATTTTATTCATTAAATTTAATTACCAATACAAACATGTTAGTTTGTTATGAAGTGATGCTTGATCTATGCTACTCATGCCCTTGCCGGCATGCCAATAATCATCTTGCATCTACTTACCCTTTTATGCACCTATCCTGTTTTCTTTAATGATCTTTTCACATGTTGTCATGACCATGTGTTTATTTCATTCATCTTTACTGTGCACTGTTTATTACTCACTCCATCTCCTTCCTTGCTTTAATTCTTTGGATCTAACTTACTTTCTCTTCCCCTTTTCAGAATGGCCACCAAGAAAGGCAAAGAGAAAGCTACCCCTAAACCCACAGCAAGGAAAGGAACGAAAAGAGCATTAGTGGCAGAACCTTCTTCAACTGTAGTCAAGCCCTCAACAAAAAGAATTAAAAGGATTATCAAGGTTGATGAAAAAGAGAGAGCCTTCCCGGCCAAGGACACTGCACGATTCCCAAATCGCTACTGTGAGCAGATGTTTCCTATTCTGGCAGCACGAAATTACAACAATGAACACCTTCTTATCCTTCCACCTCGTATCGCTGAATTTGTTGAGCCACAAATTGCACAAAGACATTGGAGATTTTTATAGAGACAGCCACGACAGGTTAATCTTTCTTGGGTTGTTGAGTTCTACTCCAACTTCCACCTGCCGACTCTGCAGTCCGTCTATTTACGCCAGAAGCAAGTCCCCATTACAGAAGAGGCCATACAGCAGGCCTTAGATCTCCCATCTGCTCCAGAAGGGTTGGACACTTTTCAGAGAGCCGCAATCAAGCGCCAGGCATACACCATTGACTGGGACGCTGTTCTCAGAGTTATCGCTCGACCTGGCAGCAAATGGATCTTCGGATACCATCGTTCCCGTCCTAAGGGAATTTCGGCTTCTGCACTTACCTTGGAGGCGCACGTATGGGCACAGATTATGTCCCATTACGTCTTCCCGAGCACTCATGAGTCCTCCTTCACCGCAGACATGGCCATTCTACTATGGTGCATCCTCACAGACCAGCCTCTTAATTTACCAAGACATATCCGGCATGCTATAGAACATGTGCAGATCGCAGAAAACCTACCTTTCCCCGCATTGGTCTCTGATCTTATCTCAGCAGCCGGAGTATCCTACAGAGTTGGAGACACCAAAGCCATTCTTCCACGGGATGATCAGTATGTCCCTAACGGGAAATATCTCAGGCCACAGCTTGCCACTACCAGCCAGTCCACAGAGGATGCCACACCTCCTCCACCATCTACTAGTCAACTGCTACATCAGATACTGAAGCGGTTGGACCAACATGAAAAGAAAGCAAAGCTCCGAGAGCTCCACAGTCAACGCCGATTCAAACACCTCAGGGAGCTTCTTAGAGGAGATTGCAGAGACTCAGACACCCCGAACTCCACTTCCTTCACCAGCACAGGGAGCCATGACGGCCCCGACTGTGGAGACACTGCCACCAGCCCACCCTTGTTCCTAACAGATGGCACCGAGGACAGTGCAAAGCCTTAAGTGTGGGGAGGTCGGTCAGTACCTGACTTCTGGAGGTAATTTCTCTTCCCTAGCACCAATAAATTAGGATATTTTAGTTAGATTTTCTTTCTTTTATAGAATAGGTTAGTTGTATGCATGTTCTACTTGATTGAAAAGACAATAAGTTTCTTCTGAAAAGCTATCTTTGGAACAAAATTTTACTAATTTTAATCAAAACTCTTATGTTGAAATTGCATGAAGTTGTATTTGGAACATGATTTTTGAGCTAAAGAACACACAACCTGTGAAAAATTTGAGCCTTTATGCATGGTTACATTATTTAACCATAATTATTTTATTCTTGTGTGTTTACTTCTCTATGATTGTAATCTATATTTTGTTTCATCCTATATGTCCAATAGTTATTATGTTTATATGCTTGCATGTGATTGAGGCCATTATTTGTTTAAACTCACTTATCCAAATTAAGCCTACCCTTTTTAATTACCTTTGTTAACCACTTTGAGCCTTTAAATCCCATTTGTTCTATATTTTACTACATTACTATCCTTAAGCGGAAAAATAATTGTATATCCCAAATTGAATCTTTGGTTAGCTTAAGATAGAATTGTGTATGCTAGTTAAGTATGGGAATTTGTGGGAACAAAAGTTATTAAGGGAATATGTCATGATAATACAATGGGAATTTGGATACCTACTCATGTGAAGCTATAAGAATTAAAAATCTATGTGCATTGATAAGCTATGTTTATTTTTATGTCTATAAAAAATCAATAAATAAATAAGGGGACAAAATCACCCCAAAGCTGAATTAAAAATTCAAAGATCAATGCACATATGATAAATTTGATACATGAGTATGGAATGTAAAAAAAGGAATTCTAGGTAGCTAGGTATGAATTCTAAGTTATATAAAATATATAGGTTAGGTTAAAGCTGGGTTAATTAAAGATTCAATTTATAAGCTCACTTAACCATATATATCCCTATCCTTACCTTGGCCCCATTACAACCTTGAAAAGACTTCATGATGTTTGCATTGGCATATTAACTATTGTTGATTGGTTAGGAGAAAAACAAAAGTTAGAGAGCATAATTAGAGAAGGATAGAGTGATTACCCTATACACTAGAGAGATTAGAGCGTACATACATCATCAGTGAGGGTTCAATGCTTGAATTTCCATGTTCCCTGCTTTCATGAGCTATCTTCTTGCACTTTTATCTTTCTTACTGTATAATGATAGAATTAGTGGAATTTGATTTGTAATTGTTTGAAGAGCTTATTTACTTTTGATCAAGTGGGCAAGAATCATACAGTTGCATTCATATATATAGGTTGCACTGCATTGCATGAGTTTCTACATGTTCATACTTATTTATCTTATCTCCTTCAATTAAGCATGCGGACATGCTAATGTTTAAGTGTGGGGAGGTTGATAAACCACTATTTTATGGTTTATATTGTGTTTAATTGTGTGCTTTTATCATGATCCTTACCCACTTATTCATTAATTTAGCATGCATTTATATTTTCTTCCTGAAATTATTACATGGTTGGAAACCGCTTCCTAGAGAGTTTTTAATTATGCATTTTAGTTCTCCTTATCCCATTCGATGCCGTGATCTGTGTGTTAAGTGTTTCAGGCTTTATAGGGCATGGATGAGTTGGAGATTGGAAAGGAAGCTAGTAAAAATGGAAGGAACACAAGAAATTGAGGAGATAATCAGCGAGAAGTGACGCGGCCGCATGGCTCACGCGTTCACGCGAAAGAGAAAAAATTACAGTGGCGCGGCCGCATGGCTCACGCGACCGCGCGGAATAGAAAAGCACAAGTGACGCGGAGGCGTGGACGACACGAACTCGTGGCAGGGAAAAACGCGAATGACGCGTCCGCATGGACGACGCGATCGCGTGACGTGCGCGATCTGCATAATCTGCATATTCCGCTGGAGGCGATTTTGGGCCCTATTTTGACCCAGTTCTCGGCTCAGAACAGCAGACTAGAGCCAAAGAACATGCAGAAACCAGAGACAACATTCATTCTACACAGTTTTAGATCTAGTTTTTACTCCTCTTCTAGGTTTTTCTCTCTACACATTGATAGTTTTTAGGATTTTATTTTTCTATCACTTTTTGCATTGGGATATTGAGAAGAGTTATTACCTCATCAAGACTTCGTCATTCTAGTTCGTTTTCTTTACTTGGCTTTACTCTTCCATGTCCTTTGCTTTGTTAATTTTACCATTGGAATATTATTAGGATTTATTTAATACAAGGATTACTTTTATTTTTATTTGATTATTTTGATTTTTATTTACAATGTCTTTCTTTAATTCCTTTTCATATATTATGAATTTTACATCCACAATGAGCGAGTAGTTCACTAACTTGACGGGGAGTTGATTGAAAGGAACTAATTGAGTTGGAAAGCTCGAAAGAAAGATTGTAATTGGGTTTATTGTTGGCTTGTCCTCTATTCACTAATACCAATCCCTTTTAATTAAGTGGGTTGCAACTTGTGAACGGACATAGCATTCTAATTTGTTTGACTTTCCCTTACCTAGTAAGAGATAACTAAACAGGATAACCTTTAATTATCAATTAATCTAGAGAGTTCCCCAACATTAATGAGGCTTCCAACTAATCAACTCCCAGTCAAGGCTTTTATTTACATTATTCAAATTCTCCAATTTAATTCCTTGTTTACTCAACTCAAACCTTTTTGAAAACATCTGATTAATAAAATAGCACACTTTTTCTGCAACTCGTTGGGAGACGACTTGGGATTCATACTCCCAGTATTTAAAATTTAAATTTCTGTGACACCTTTCTAAATTGATAAGTGGATTTCTGGTGAGTTAAGAACTATACTCGCAACGTATATATTTTAAAAAAAATTAATTCACCAATTTTCGCCGCATCAATTTTTGCGACGCGGCAGCGTCGCATGTGCGTTGTGAAGAAGAGAAATCGAACAGAGAGTCACGCGAGAGCATGGCTGGAGGCGTGCCCGTGGCATAAATCGTCCCACGCGACCGCGTTGCTAACGCGTCCGCGTCGAGTGGGAACACTGGCCTCCCACGCGACCGCGTCACTCACGCGGCCGCGTGCCTTGGAATTCGACGTAGAAAAGGTGCACGACCGAAAGTTGTGCTACAGTGGTGTTGGATTGGTGCTAAACGCACAATTCTTCCTACGCGGCCGCGTGACCGACGCAACCACGTCATATCCTCATAATGGCCACTCACACGACCGCGTGCCCCACGCGATCACGTCACCCAATATTTGGCAATTAATGATTTTGAACAGAGAGTTGTGTGAGCGCGAGGCTACCCTCGCGCCAGTGGCATAAAACGGGTCACGCGACCGCGTGACCGACGCGACCGCGTCAATCTGTATAAGTGCAAGTCACGCGACCGCGTGCCCCACGCGTCCGCGTCGCTTGCGCCGCACATTTTATCCTAATTTGCCAAATATCTTATCTTTTCTTCCCCAATCCTAATTTTTCCTTCCTCCTTTCTTACTTACTTCTTCTTCCCTTCTTTCCCTTCTCATTCTTCTTATCTTTCATTTCCTTTTACTTAATTGCATACTTTCATTCATTGCATTATTTTCATTGGTGTTGGAATTTTATTTGGGTCATTGTTTTTCTATATTTTTGTGGATTATTTGACAATTATATATTACTTTTTAAAGGGTTGCTTGCATGTTCAATTTAATACTTTCAAATAGCTTATTAACCATGCATGCTATGTGTTTGTGAAAACGTCCGTTTGGCATTGTGCACTATTTTTAAGATTTCTTTTAATCTATTACTATAAATGCTTGCTTTTCACAAAACCCTTTTTATATTTTATTAATTAAATATAATTGTTATTACAAACATGATTGTTAGTTTGAAAGACTTGGTAATCTAACTTGGACATTGAATGCTTGATCTATGCTTCTCATGCCTTTGCCAGCATGCCAATAAACATCTTGCATTTAACTGTCATCACATGCACTTACTATATTTCCATTGATGACTTTTCACATGTAGTCATGACCATGTGTTAACATCATTCTTCTTTACTGTGCATTGATTACCACCTTTTCCACTCTCTTCCTTGCTGGATCCCCTAGCTTTGCTTGTTACTTTCCTTTTTCCCCTTTCAGGATGGCCACCAAGAAGGGTAAAGAGAGAAAGCTACTCCTAAACCACCGGCAAGGACAGGAACACAAAAGAGCACTAGCTGAGGAACTACAACCCCCATCCACCTGCACATCTCAGCATGCACCGAGGATGGTGCAATCTTTAAGTGTGGGGAGGTCGATACTGATCTCTACGGGTTAGTTAGTCCCTTTTCAACACCAATTTTTTTTCATTGTTAAATTTGCATGTTTGATTGCATGTTTATTTATTTTTTTTTTGTGCATATTTTATCACTTGATTAAAGTAATAAAATTCTTTTAAGACCCTATCTTTGAAAATTTTCACTAATTTAAATTGAAAAATTTTTATGTTAAAACTTGTTGGAAGTTGTATTTGGAACATGGTTTTTGAGCTAAAGAACACACAACCTGTGAGATTTGAGCTTATTCATATGGTTACATTATTTAACCATAAATATTTTATTCCTGTGTGTTTCTTTCTCTATGATTGTAATCTATATTTTGTTCCAATCTATATGTCCATTATTTAGTGTATTTACATGCTTGTATATGATTGAGGCCATTGTTTGATTTTCGCTCACTTATCCCAAATAAGCCTACCCTTTAAATCACCATTGTCAGCCACTTTGAGCCTTTTAATCCCCATTTGTTCTGTATTTTACCACATCACTAGCCTTAAGTAGAAAAATAATTAAATATCCCAATTGAATCTTTGGTTAGCTTAAAATAGGGATTGTGCATCAACTAAGTGTGGGAAAATTGTGGAAACTTGGGTTAATAAGGGAATGTATCATGTTTCTAATTTATTTGAATATCGGGAATTTGGAAACCTACTCATGAAAAACCAAAATAGAAAAATAATGGAAAATCCATGTGCATTGATAAGTTATGTTTGCTTTTATGATTCAAAAAAAAAAGAGAAAAAGAGAAAAAGAAAAATATATATATATATATATAATATAAATAAATAAATAAATAAGGGGACAAAATTACCCCAATGCTAAGTTAATGAAAATATCAATACACATATGACAAAAGTAAAGAAATATAAAAAATTTGGTACATGAGTATGGGAATCATACAAAAGTGGGAATTATGGGTAGCTAGGTATGATTTTAAAGTTATATAGAGTGTGTGTATGTTAGGTGAGAACTTATGTTAGTCAAAGATTCAAATTATAGCTCACTTAGCCATATATATATATCCTTACCTTTACCTTAACCCCATTACAACCTTGAAAAGACCTCATGATGTTTGCATTTGTATGCTAAATATTTGTTGATTGGTTAGATGAAGAACAAAGTTTTAGAAAGCATGACTAGAGAAGAGTGGAGTGAATTACCCTATACACTTAAGAGACTAGAGTGATATACACTACCAGTGAGAGTTCAGCGCTTAATTCTATGTTTCCTGCTTTCATGAGCTATCTTCTTACAAGTTTACTTGTCTTTTATTGTATAATTTGAATTAGTGGAATCTGATTTATATTGGAGAATTTATTTACTTTTAACCAAGTAGGTAGAAATATTTTGCATGTAGTTGCATTCATATAGATAGGTTGCATTTCATACATTCTACCATTCCTCTTCACTTCTTTTATAGCTTCTCTTGAGCTTAGCATGAGGACATGCTAATGTTTAAGTGTGGGGAGGTTGATAAACCACTATTTTATGGCTTATCTTGTGCTCAATTGAGTGGATTTTATCAACTCTTTACCCACTTATTCATACTATTTGCATGGTTTTACATTTGCCTTCCTAATTATGTGCTTTGATTGAAAACATGCTTCTTTAGCCTTAAGTTCCCTATGTTTAATCCTCTCTTATTACCATTAGATGCCTTGATATGTATGTTAAGTAATTTCAGAGATTACAGGGCAAGAATGGCTCAGAGGATGGAAAGGAAGCATGCAAAAGTGGAAGGAATACAAGAAGTTGGAGAAATTGTTAAGCTGTCCAGCCTGACCTCTTCGCACTCAAACGGCTATAACTTTAGCTACAGAAGTCCAAACGACACGGTTCCAGTTTCGTTGAAAAGCTAACGTCCGGGGCTTCGATTTGATATATAATATGCCATAGTTTCCCTGACACTAGGCGACACGAACGCATGATCCACGCGGACACGTTACATCTGCGAACTGTAATCCGCGCAGCCGCATGGGCGACGCCTCCGCGTCACTTGGCCGCGACCTGTACTGACCAGAAAGCGCTGGAAGTGACTTCTGGACTGTTTCTGACCCAGTTTTTTACCCAGAGAACACAGATTAGAGGCTATAAAGTGGGAGAATGCATCCATTCATAATCATGCGATTAATAATTCACTTTTTATTATTTTAGATGTAGTTTTTAGAGAGAGATGTTCTCTCCTCTCTCTTAGGATTAGGATTAGGATTCCTCTTAAAGGATTTAGGATTTATTATTATTCCAACTTACAATTTTCTTCTGAATTCCAGGTTTAATATTCCCTTTACTTATTTTCCCAATTTAATTTATGAACTCTTTTATATTGAATTTGAATTTATGTTTAAACGTAGTTTGATTGCTTTATTTACATGAATGCTTTTAATTTAATTTAGATATTTTCCCTTTTGGCTTTGGTTGATTAATTGGTGACTCTTGAGTTATCAAACTCATTGTTGATTGAAAATTGTAATTCTTCAAGAATTGATTTGAGATCCAATAACTCTAACTTTTCCCAAGGAAAGACTGGGACTTGACGATTCGAATTAATTCATCCACTTGACTTACCTTCATAGTTAGAGGTTAACAAAGTGGGGGAAAAATCCAATTCTCATCACAATTGATAAGGATAACTAGGATAGGACTTCCAGTTCTTATACTTGCCAAGAGATTTTATTATTGTTAATTTATTTTACTTGTCATTTAAATATGCTTGTGCCCATTGCCCAAACTCCAAAACCCCAATTTACAAACTCATAACCAATAATAAGAGCATACCTCCCTGCAATTCCTTGAGAAGACGACCCGAGGTTTAAATACTCGGTTATCAATTTTAAAGGGGTTTGTTACTTGTGACAACCAAAACTTTGTACGAAGGGATTTCTGTTAGTTTAAGAAGCTATATCTACAACGCGAATATTTTTATAAATTCTTTACTAGCAAAAATCCTAACGTCAGCGCTCGATTGCTCAATTACATGTTTTCACCTATGATAATCAATTCTCTTGCAAGTTGTTAAACTCTTTTCAATAACTCAATTCAATTGTGGATTTGACCTAATTGAAATTATTTTAGCCCTTATGTTTATATATGTATTCTTGGAATTTGATTTATTTTGACTAAGTGGTTGCATTCATATAGGTAGATTGCATATAGGTAGTTTCCTTGCTTTGAATAAATGTAAATCCCCTTCTTATCTTCTTTTGGTATAGCATGAGGACATGCTATTGTTTAAGTGTGGGGATGTGATGAATCCACATTTCATGATATTTATTTTCTCTATTTGGGTGGATTACATAAACTTTTCTTGCACTTATCCATTGAAATAGCATAGTTTCATGATTTCTTCTTAAATTGTGCTTGAAAGTAAAAATATGCTTTTTAGGCCTTTTAATTGCTAAATTTTATTCACTTTAATTCCATTTGATGCCTTGATGTATTTGCTAAGTGATTTCAGGTTTTCAAGGCAAGTATGGGTTGAAGAAGTGAGAAAAAGAGCATGCAAAAGAGAAGAAACTATGAAGAAATAGAGTTTGAAAGATTCAGCATCCGTGCGTGCACACAGTGATGCGTGCACACGCACAAGTGCGAGCTTGGCGATGCGTATGCGTGACCCACGCGTACGCGTGAGGATGAATTTCGCCAGGTGATGTGCACGCATAACCCGTGTCACGTGAACTCATTAATTGCAAATCGATGGGGACGAATTCTGGGCCTCAAAAACCCAATCCAACCCATTTCTAAAGCTATTTCAAGCCAAAGTGAAGAAGAATGAAGGGGGAGCAATTAGGTTTAGCTTAGTGTCATGGCATTTTCTAGAGAGAGAAGCTCCCCTTTCTCTCTAGAAATTAGGGTTATTAGTTTAATTTCTTTGTAATTTCTCTTTTTAATTCTTGTTTTCATCTAGTTTCTTCTACCTTTCTTTGTTCTATTGTCTTAATTTTCTTAGTTTATCTTGTCATTTTCTCAATTTTGCCACTTTTATGTATTTGCACTCTTTGTTAATTTCAATTTCTATTAATGCAATTTATGTCTTATGTTCATTTAATGCTTGTTTGAGTTATTGTTCTTATTTTCTTGCTTTTGGTAGTTAGATTTTATTTTTAATGTAATTTAATATTATTTTATTTTCATGCACACCAAGTATTTGATAAAATACTTGGCTTAGTATTTACCTAGTTTTTCTTCGCTCTTGGCTTGGAATTAAGGACTTAGGTGACCCTTGAGTCATTGATGTCCATTCTTGATTGATATATTAGAGTAGTTAGTTGATTTGGTTTCCATTGACTCTAAGTCTTCCATTAATAGAGTTGACTAGGACTTACGGATTGAGATCAACTATGCCTATTTGACTTATCCTCGATGTTAGGGTTGACTAAGTAGGATTAACTCTTCATAATCATCATGTGTTTGTGGTCAATGGCTAGGATAGGTAACCTTAACTCTCAATCCTTGCCTAGAGGTTTCTTAACATTTGAATTTCCCTTTTCTTGATACATTGCTTTCAATTTAATTGCTTTGATATTTAGTTATTGCATGCTTGTTTGATTTCTTGCTATTTACACTTCTTGCTTCTCTTGCCATCAACCCCCATTTTTCTCATAGCCAATAACTGAACATTTAATTGCAACTCGTAAGGAAGACGACTCGGGATTTAAAACTCCCGATTTATATTTGTTTTGGATTGTGACTATTTTTTGATTTAAAATTTGGTGGTGGGAGTTGGTTGCCGGTTTAGTCTATACTTGCAACGGAAGTTATCTTAAGTGAAAAAATCTAAACCGGTGCAAATTCCCATCTCATCAAGCTTTTGGCACCGTTACCGGGGAGTTGCAATGGTGTTATGTTATTGGCTATTGTAAATATGTTGATATGTAAATAGCTTGATTTTTGGTTGCCTTTTGTTTTTGTTAATGGTTAGGATTGGGATCTCGGAGAATATTGTAAATTCAAGTATTGGTGGGAAAATTAAGCACAAGTCACCATAGTAAGAGCTCTCCCAATTGTCTAACTTTAATTTATTGCATTTTGCTTCTTGTAGATAGCTTATATTTAGTTTAATTTTAAGTTTAGTTAGGTTAATTTTTAGTTTGAAGAGAAGAAAGAATTATAAAAAAGAAAATTATCTTTTGGAATATAATGGAAGTAAATATTTAGTTTAAATTAACTTTCAATTCAAATTTTAAATTTTGAAATACTAAAATTTGTGGAACAGATAAGAATAAAAGAAAGAGAAAAAGTATAAATGATTAAAGACAAAAAAATTTATGATACCGATCAAGGATAGAGTAGAGAATTAGAAAATGAGGGAGGTGGTAGGAAAAACATGTTAGAAGAAAAAAGAAAAAATTAAATTAAAAAATAAAAAATAAAAAAAGAGACTAATTTAAAGAAAATGTGAAGAGAGAATAAAAGGAATTACTGCTATCGAAGAGGATGAGTATGAGTAAACTACCAATAAAAAAACACAATATGAATATTTACAATGAATCATACTCTTTTAAAACACGTAAAAATTTCACCACCTAAAAATCCTTTTTTAAAAAATAGGTATATGATATGATTACATTTATCAAATAAGGGACGAGACTACAGATACTTCATATGAAATGTCACTTAATAGAGAAAAAGGTTCACCGAAGGTAGTTCACTTAACACACTTTACAACTGTGGACTCCATATATTGACTAAGGTTGGGATTTTCTTCATTAGCATCCAAATCATATCAATCTTCTTCAAAATGGTACCTTTATTTGATGTGGCCAATCACTCTTTGCTCTTTATTGATCACTTGGTTCTTTGGTCAAACATTAGTTGTGGAGAAAAATTCTTTCAAAATACTCAATTTGCAAATATGGGTTTATATCAAGATTCCATTCACAAACATTATTATTATTATTATTATTATTATTATTATTATTAAAAGGCCAATATTGTTTATCAATATTAGACTATTAACTAATATTTTGAATCAACACTTTAGCTTTATACTATTAGACTTTAAAATTTAAAATTTAATGTAAAAATATTTTTATTGGTACAAGTACAAAAATTCATGCAATTAACATCACTCCTTTTATTTAATTAATTTTTTACAGTATTTACGGAAACAGTTGAAAAGAATGTTAAATAAGAGGATCACTCTCCGGTACAGATGCAAGTTGATACAGATATACAGAGATTCTTTTTGCTTCATTACCAGATTGACACGTGCCTCTGGCAGATGTAAGTTGGTACAGGTGTTGGACAGGGCTTGTTGGGCGTGGATAGTAGTTATGGTTGAGCCAAGGCTGTCCATGCAAATATTAGCTATTGGACATCTGGAGTGGACTTTGGCAGCAATAACTAAGATATCCCAAAAGATGAATTGGACCTTAAATATTTTGCATTTTCTTAATGGAATAGGAAAAAAAATTAAAAACCCATATTTCACAGTAGCAACGGAGCCTCAATACCTTTTTTGTCTTGAAAAAAGAAGAAGGAAAGAAACCGATTTTGTTAATGCTTTGGGCAATTTATTTGACTTGAAAATTTCTTTTTTGCCCAAGTTGACTTCAAGCTAGTTTAGATAGATATATATTAAGTTCAGTTTGAATAAATAGTTTAATTAAGTTATTTTTTAAAAAATAGCTTAAATAATAAATACTTATATTAAAAGTAATTCATAAATAAGTTATTTTATATTTAGATTTTTAGTTCTAAAAATACTTATTTTAAGAGAAGAGTGATAAAAAGTTTTTTATTTAAGAGAAATTATTTTTTTAATTTTTTCATAAGTACCAAAATAACTTTTTAAAAAGTTGTAATTTAGTTTTGAAAATTGTACCAGATATTAATATTATACCTTCTCATAAGTTTAAAGTTAAAAAAAGTAAATAGGACTTTTTTAATACTATTATAAACTAAATTTAATTTCTCAAATGAACACCACTATAATAATAATAAAAATATATGGTGTAATATTACTTATATTTGAATTTTATCGACTAAACGCATTTCAAAGTATAGGTACTAAATTTATGGTGTTAAATTTTTAAGAATAATATAAAATTTCACAATAAATAAATTCTATCTGATATTCAATAATCAAAGAAATAAAGTTATTAAAATCTTTTTTAATTATTTAATTAATGATAAACCTAAGAAAAAGAAACTAATCGCATACTGTATAGTAACAACAACAACAAACATAATTATCAGTGAATGAAATTATACACGCATAAAATTTAATAGAGTAAAAATATGGGGGTCGACAATTCTACTTCTGATTGTGTTGAATTGTGTCGAACACACCCAACCCAACGGATGGTGGCAGTCTGGCAGCAACTTCTTTCTTGGAGGCCAGAAGAAAGAAGGGATCGACGAAACTGGTTCTACTTGTGCTAAGTTAGGATATAAGTTGCATTGCATAAGACAACTGAACTAGGATATATAGCTGTGTCACTTTCTTTTTTTATGCTTTGATTCTGTTTTTCTAGTTTTATGAGACAAAATAAAATTGTCTCCTATATAATTTGCTGCATAGACTAAACAGAAGCCAAAACACAATTTTTAGTTTAAGGCTTTATTAATCAAAGTTAAAAGAAAATCGTAAATTCAACCACTATTTTTTAGGCTATCAAAAACTTTCAATTGGTATCAAGAATCAACCTTCACAACTTAGAGAAAAGGTCCAATAAACAACTATAATGGCCTACATTTTAACAAAGAGTTAGTCAAATAAAAGGTCTCCTTCTTCAATAAGTGCAAAGTTTGAGAAATGAGAAGAGTGAAATTATGGCTTAGTTATGGCTTAGGCTGCTCTTAGTCTCTTACAAAGAATAATAAAAATTAGCACAGTTGGGTTTCCTTTAAGATCCGGGTATTTTGGGTTTTATTAGAGAGTATCCAGATCTTAATCTTTTTAATTTATTTATTTTGTATTATAATTTATAAGCCGAGTAAGTGTAAGGTCGAAAAAAAAAAAGATTTGCATCATATGCTGAAGAAATTTGATTTAAAACAAAAAAGAAATGGAAGAAAATACGTATGTTTAAAATCACAATATACTAGACAAACACCTGCCATTATATGAAACGTAACAAGTTGAACGTATATGATTAGTATTAACTATCAATTAAAAATATATCAAAGTATATGAAATAATAATAATAATAATAATAATAATAATAATAATAATAATAATAATAATAATAATAATAATAATAATAATAATATACAAACTGGTAGTAGTAGTAATAATAATAAAAGAAAATAAAAATTATTTTTTAAAATGTTAAAGAATTGGAAGTAATTTTAAAAAGTCTAAAATATTTTTTTAAAATTAATTTTGTTTACTTGTACTAAAAATTAAAAATTTTGAATTTAATTACAAAAGACTAATAACGTTATAGTTTATTTCAAATGACTATAAAACCTTTTTTAGGATAAAGTTATTTAATTGTATTGAAAAATAAAAATTTATATAAGTTTAATAAATAAAGGTACATAAATAATTATATTAAATAAATAAAAATATAAAATTATTAGAGATTAAATCATTATAAGTTTTATTATTTTATATTATTTTTATATTGAAATAAGACAAGCTAACTCGCCTATATTTATATAAACAACTAAAATGAAGATAATTCAAAATTATTGATTAACTAAATTGCATAAACTAATTAAATATCTTTAATAAATTACATAACAAAACCAAGCATAATTAGATTGCATAACTAATTAAATAGGTGTATACTAAAATTAATCATTAAAATCAATTATTAATACAAAATACATATTAAAATATAAAATATATATTAAAAATAAATTAATTTATATATATATTTATATAAAAATATATAATAATTAATTTTAGTGATTAATTTTAATGTATAAATAATATTTTTATTAAATTAAATAATACTAAAAAATTGTATTATTATTTTTTATGCGTAAATGTATAATTGAATAGCAAACATCATGTATTTTGAGTTGTGTAACCTGGATAAATCAAGTTTAATTTCTGACAATATTTATGTAATTTGTTACGATGATATATCTTAGAGGCCAGATACATATACACACTCACACGCACTCATATTGTTCACTTTTTTATTTTAATCAGGACTCAAATCCTTGTGCAATTTTTTAAGCTAACAGTTCATCCACTAACAAAAAGATATTACATTATTTATAGGTAGTTGATTAGTATTTTAACTATTAATCAAACTTTAAGAGATATATTAATAATAGAATAAAATTAAATTTAAAAAATGTGTGACTGAATTTAGAAATTAGATTTCTTTTAGTCTGATTTATAAATGAAGGAAAAATAAAAATTAGAATTCTCAAAAGAATTCAACTGTGGAGTGAATTATAATTTCTAATATTGTACATTCAATTAGTATTAAATAAGTATTTTAACATAAAAAAACTCTAATTTTATGTCAACTTGACAATAAATGTATAATAATTTTTTTTTTAAATGAATCTTTGTTAAAAATAATTTTCTACCATTAATAAGTGAAATAGATATATTGGTAATAAATTAATCACAATATTAATACAAATTTATCTATAACCGTATATTATTGTTGATAAAATTTAGTTATGAAAAATATGGTACAAACTGACAATCATTATTTATCAATGTTTCTAAAACTTGTGTTGAATATATTCTACTTCAAGACTTGTTCTTATTTGCTAATTCTAAACCTATGTTACATATAGCTACTCATTTCTAGCGAAAATCTTAAAAAAATATTTTGGGAGGCAAATATCATATAATGCCATCTAAATTAAAACTACACAGAAAATCTGCATAAAATTAATTATTTTTTTATACTTTTTGAATATAATTTTAAAGGTGACAAATGTAATGTGAGAAAAATAAATGAGATTCACAATTTAGTTTAATCAAAATAAGAGAGAGCAAGAGTTGGTATCTAAATAATTTTTTTAATATGTAAAAGGTAATGTCAATGGGACTGTGGTCTCTCAAATTTTTTATAAAAAAAATTAGTAGTAATTTTTTAAAAAATAAAAAATAATTCAATTAGTTTAAATATTTTATTATGACTTAAAACACTCAGATTCAATCCTCATCATAGTTTTTAATTTTAAAAAATAAAAAATGTTAGATTCGCTATTTTTGCTAGCAGCTTTTCTATTTAACAAGTAAAGTTCAAATATAAAAAATTAGATATTTTTTATTTATTTAATTTAATATTATTTTATATTTTATTATTTATTTAATTTAATTTTTTATATGGTAAAAAATATTAGAATATTTAATAAATATTGATATTATTGTATTCGTATAAATTGATTCAATAAATATTATAAATTACTAAAAAATTTAATTCTAATTTAATTATTGAAGATTTCAAGTTACTAAAGACTCGAAAAATACTATTATAAATTATTTTATATTTTTATTTATAAAATTATTTATTTATTATCTTATTAATAACAAATTTAAAAAATAATTATATTTATAAATTTTATTTTAATATAAATATTATTATTAAATTTTTACGTTAAATTTTTTTCACCCAAAATTTTATTTCAAGCTCCCAATGTGGCTGTTTGTATAAATATAATTTCTTCAAAGTAATTAGTTCAGGATTATATTAGTCTTTTTTATTTTTGTCGTGTTCCATAAAATAAAACAAGAAATTCCTTCTTTTTATCTTTAAAATATTAGTTCCATCAATATAGTTATTGGGTCATAAGAAACGAAGCCCAACAGGATTGGCAGCTGCTCACATCAGTATGGATGCAGCTCAGCTGAATAACACATGCTGCGGCAGACTCTACCAAGCTGTTGTCTATCAAACAGTAAACTATCAAATGTCCGCATGGTCTTTATCCAATGAGAATATCTGTATGAGAATATCTATACGCTGTGAAATAAATTGATAAAAGAAGCAATAATACAAGCGAAAATCAGAGGTGTTAAGATTTTAACTCTAGGTCTTTTAAATCAGGTATGCGATGTGCCCTTCTCTAATTTTTTCTCAACATTTTATATATATAATATTAATATACTGTCAGTATAAAATAATTTTATACATACATTTAATTATAAATCGCCACGTCAATAAAAATAATTATCTTTTATATTAATCGTGTGAATGACTATTTAAATAAACGAATATAATTGAACTACTATGTAAAATATTTTATTAATAAAAATAATTATCTTTTATATTAACCGTGTAAATGACTATTTAAACGAACGGATGCAATTGAATTACTATATAAAATATTTTATACTATTGGTGAAATATATATATATATATATATATATATATATATATATATATATATATATATATATATAAATGTGAGAATGCATTTAAGGTTCAGTTTGGATAAACAATTTAACTAAACTTCTTTTGAAAAAAGAACTAAAATAAGAAATACTTGTATTAAAAGTAGTTTATAAATAAATTATTTTGTATTTGGTTTTTTAATCTTAAAAATACTTATTTTAAAAGAAGAATAATAAAAAATGTTTTATTATAATTTTTTTTTTTACTTCTCGATAAGTATTTAAATAATTTTTTAAAATTAAAAAAAATACTTATAGACTTATCTAATAAATGATATACAAGCTAAGTAATGCATTTATTATAGTTATTAAACTCATGTATGAATGCATTTATAGCCATTATTTTAAATTTTTATTAAAAAATAACTAATAAATAAATTAAACTAATTATATTTCTTTATTCAAATAAAATTAAAAGTATTTTTGATAATTGCATGTATTTTTTAAAAATTTATACAAATACAAAATAAAACTTCTTAAAAAATAAAATAAAAAAAAAGCTAAAAAAAATAAGTATTTTTTAAATTTCCTCCTCAGAATCTTCCCATACCAAAACCAATACTCCCAAAATATCCATTCTCTACCTCCAATTTTTCTGCTGACTACTCCTAATATCCTAATCCGGTATGTTCTTCTTCTGCTTCTGCTTACTCCTTAATCTCCTCTCCTCCTTCTAATTTATCCCTTAATTCTTTTATTTATTCATTTAATTCTTATGTGTTATGATAATGTAACTATACGATAGCTTTGGTGGCATGCAAGTTTGGATTACTTGGCTTTGCTAGCTGCCATAAAAGGAAGAGTAACCAGTAATATTTGTGATTGGTAGCCATCAATTAGCCATCAATAATGATTTGATGGTATGAGATTGGTATGAAATTTCATCCAATAACTCATCTTTTTCTGCTAGTTACATGTTGGCTAAAATGCAATAAAATTACTAACCCTTAGACTTTTCCTTTAAAAAAATTTCCTAATGTTTTCAATTTTTCGTTGTCTTCGCCTCTGTTTTTCAATACTTGTAGATAATAATTTTCCAGAATTTTATTTCCCTTCACCTATATGTTTTAGGCTTAAATTTGTTCACGGAAAAGGGGGAAAGTTATCCAGTTCTAAAATAGGGATGTGTATTATTCATTTCTCGTTACGTTGTAGTTGTTACTTGGATTATCAACGACGTAATATAGGATTACTTTCGGTTAGCTTAGTTTTAAAAAATATTTTTTTATTTTTTTTAAAAATTATATTTTAAGAAGTTCTATTTCGTATTTGTATAATTTTTAAAAAATATATTCAATTATCAAAATACTTTAGTTTTATTTGGATAAAGAAATATAAATATTTTAATTTATTTATTAGTTATATTTTAATAAAAATTAAAAACAATAATTATAAATATATTCATACATGAATTTAATGACTATAATAAATATATTATTTGTATACTATTTATTAGATTTAATTTTAATTATTTAAATAACTATAAATATATTCTCATATAAAAATATCATTTTCATAGAATACATCCTATATATATATATATATATATATATATATATATATATATATATATATATATATATATATATATATATATAAGCTTAATAAATATGGTGACATTTACATAAAGAGCTACCCTCAATTTGGGATAAAGATTGTGGATGAAAGTAGGTGGCTATTGTTCTTAGGGGAATTATAAAATACAGATGCCAATTTATAAAAATTTACAGAGATCATACATATTCTGTTGACATGTGGATATTTGTTTCTAAGAAAGGAATAGTTTGACAGGCTTTTTGTGAAGAATGTGGCTGACTTGGGACCTTGGGTGAGCGAGTTGACATTATGTGAGAAGAGGTGTAATAGAGTGAGTGTAACTGCTTGTGTTGGGCTCCGTTTTTTCTAAGTGACCCATTTAAGTGTTATGGACTTGTCTATGGTGTTTTAATCTGCTCTATTTCTTTCTAATGGACTGTTATGGTGTTATGATCTATCCTATTTATAGAAAAGCTGAAAAAGTTAAATTTAGTTAACACAGAGAAAAAAGTTGAATACACTTAAAATATTGAAATTCTTCTTCCTTTATATACTAAAGGTCGGTCAATTACTAACTATGACAAAAAAAAGTCAATATTCACATAATAGGATTTTAAGTTTAATATTTATAATTTTATATATACAAGATCTAAAATTACATATTCAAATAGTTTTAATAGTAATTAAAAATATAAAATAAAATAGATAATAATTAAAAAATAGAATAACTTTAAACTATTTTAAATTAATTTATTATTGTCTCTTAAAATTTTTTTATCAATGAACAAAATCTTGTACGTGTATATGTTAAATAAATTGATTTATTGTGCAAGAATTAATAAGTTGACAAATAGCACGTCAAATACTACCGTTCTATAAGTATTAACTTCATTTTGCTGTGAGATTTTTCTGTTCATTTTAGCAGCAAGGTCAGTTCTTTGATTTTGAGAAGATTCATGATATTATGCGATACCAGTAGAGTACAAAATTGATGTTGATTCAGAGAACGGCGAATTATGCGACTGATTATTTGGCCAAATATGCTATCAAGGAAGGTGTTTATCATGCTGAATGGCTAGTGCCGTAGAATGGTCTTCAATTACTTCTTCTTCAGGACATAGTGCCTTAATTGTTCCGTAGTTTTTTAACGGTGTTTTTTTTTTCTTTTTTTAGTTACAGTCACAAAAAAAATCAACTTCATTAGTCAGTTAAAATAAAATTTAAATAATTATTTAAATCAGTTTCTGAAATTTTTAAAATTAGACACTTCAGTCTCTTAAATTTTAAAACATTGACTCCAAACAAACTTAAAATATTCTCAAGTGAACAAGATATTTTTTTTCTTAGTATAATTGCTAAATATGGTAGTACAAACAACTTTTTTTCGACACCACCATTATGAATTATATAAAAACTATTACAATAATAATTATATATTTTATATTATTATTTCTTGTTTTAAATAATAAAATAATTACTATGTTGTATAAAAAATAATTATAAAAAATATTTTAACCAAATAGAATAAAGTGTATGTTATTTAATTCTAGCATAAATATAATCAATTTTTAAATTATTTGACTAATATATCTATTAAAAAGAACTTAATAATCTAAAACAATAAAAAATTATTGAAAATTTATTTACTTTTTGTTTTATATTTTTAAAAATATAGGACAATTTTATTTTCAATTCAATAAAGCACTTTCATTTTAAGAAAATGATCTTTTAAAGAGAAAAAATAAGATCTCAATCACTATTGAATTTATAATTTTCATAACATGCGAGTTTGCTATTTTGATTTAAAATTATATTAGAATCTTATTTTTTCATTTTACCAATTTTTTCTCTTTAAAAAAAGTATAATCTTTCTTTCTATATATGTTACTAAATAATTATTTAAAAAAATATTCATCTTTTATACAATTACAAAATTGACTCTTTATTATAATATTCATAGTAAAGAATATTTTTAAGTTTTAACTATGATTGTCAAAATCAAAGCTAACTCCAAAAAAAAAAAACATTTACTTATAAACATATTTTTTTTAATCTCAAAAAATTAAAAAGACCACAAATTCAATTTAAGTTTGATTATTCATATTTTGATTGCAGATATAGTTATCAAGTTGATTATTAGGTGTCAAACATTGAATTAAAAAAATAAAATTAAAGTAATCAAATTACCTTTTCATTATCAAATATTAAAAATAAAATAAATTAAATTAAAATTAACTTTTAAAAGGTATAAGCAACAACAAATGTGTTTAGAAAAATAACTTTTAAAATTTAAAAATATTATAATATACGTTAATATAAGAATTAAATTTAGATATTAATTAATATATGAGATTATATTAAACCTTTTTAATTTTTACAATAAGAACAAGCCAATTTTTTTAAAAAAAAATTAGGTGTTTTTAAAAGCATTCATAATTTTTAAAAGTTGCAAGCATTAATACATAAACTTTTTAATTTATCAAATGCACAAGGAAATACTTGTGCTTTTAAAAAATGCAAATACCTTTTTAAAAAATTTTACCAAATCAAATCTTAATTATAATCCAATCCTTTTATATTGAAAATATATAGTCGAAAGAAAATTTAAAAAGATGAGATATTTTCGGTATATCTTGTAACCTAATTTCATGTTTTGTTACTTCTCTATGTGAAGAAATTTTTTAAAAATAAATTAATTAATTAATTTAACTTTGTTTATGAATATATATATATATATATATATATATATATATATATATATATATTTGTTTGGAACTGTTTTATTTGATTCTTGTTTGATATTCGACTGTAGATGTTTATGAAATTTATATCAAAAGATCTTAATTCAGAGAGTAGATATAACTTCTCTATAGAAATGAGTTCGAACGGAGACTTATTAATTTAGTTTCTCTCTTTGTATGAATATATTGACGAATTTAAGATATAAAAGACTATTTTATGTTATTTTGCATATAGTAATTTGAAATAATTATTTGTAATATAGTAATTAATAATTATTATTTTGGTATTGTTATTATATTTATCAAGATAATATTCAATGTAAGATGCAAATTAAAAAAATAGAATATATTGTTTCTGAAAAATAATTATTTTTTAAAATTTAATTCAAAGAATCCCAATTATTTTAATTTACTATTTGATTGTAATATGATATATCATCTAATTTTTCTAAATTGATATTTTATCTTTAGTAATATTATGTGATCAAGTCATTTTAACAATGAAGTATTAATCTTTTTGAAGCAAAATTATAAAAAATAATTTGTAATATTATTTGTGTATGCTCATCCCCTAATTAAAATAAAATAAATTCAGTTAATATTAAATTAACTTTATCTTTGTCATTTTTTTTTCAGTTGTAATGTTGGAACAAATTTAAAGAAACGTCTTAACTGTTATTTTAAAATATTATTTTTTATTTATATGTACAATTTTTTGGTTCTAAAAAATTAAAAATACTATAAAAGATACTTTAATAATAAATTTCATTTAATAAAAAGAACACTATCTGTTTTTGTCTTTGAGCATCTCACCAGTGCCTAATGTTTTTCCGCCAACCATGCTAGTTGTGCTTTTCTCTCGCACATTTATTTTTTTCCTTGATTGTTTTTTATTTTTTTTCCTTTATTATCTATAGGCCATATAATAAAAGATTAAACCATCACATGACCCAATAACCAATTAGGCCCAAATCTCCCAGCTGACACCGACGAAAAGCGAGACAATGAAAATCTCGTTCGTCTCAGCTGATCCTCCCATGAGCGCCCATATATTGCTGACATTCTGCTTCTTCCTGCAAAAGAAAAACAACAGGTGTCAAAAGGAGATGCATTGAGAAGGAATATCTGTATATCTGTATAAATTTGAATTTGTACACTAGATCAACCCTTGTTCTTAACGCCATTCCCAAAGAAGCAACCCAAGTTTTTCTTTGTGGTAAACTAAGGTTTCAACTGCTAAGTGGATTTTGAATTTGAATTGAACGAAGTTTCTGAGCTTTGATTTAGTTTCAGTTAATTATGATTGTCTAGCTGAATAATTCGTGAATCTAGACTGTGAAATTAATACGTGAACATAATCTGTAGATTGAATCTAATATATTAGTTTTGATTAATTATCTACAATTTATAGCAGATGCTCGGGTGTAGATCAGGACTTTTTTGATATATTTTTAGGGAAGTTTGAGTGTATTTTAGTTTATGATTTTTCTTGTTATTTTTAATTGACTTGTTGTCGTTCGGATGTATATCAGGAGTCCTTGGGTGTATGTTACTTTGATTGTTATTTTTTTTATGAGGTGCAGAAATTCTATAGTATTTTATTATTTTTAACATGTTGTATTTTGTAGCCCCTCTCTGTTGTTGATGAGCAACTTGTTTCCAAGATTGGAATGACTTTTAAAAACCTTGAAGATGCTGCAAAATTTTACAAGAACTATGCCAAGGCTGCAGGTTTTTCTACAAGAGTTCGGAGTACAAATAAAAAGGGTGTATAGTTACAGAATATAAGTGTAAACCATAGTTTTTCTTGGGTGTATTTTTGAACTTTCTTGTGTTTGACATTTTACATATATATATATATATATATATATATATATATATATATATATATATATATATATATATATTAGAATATGCTGTTTATGTTATAAATTATTGTTTATTTTTTTATTTTGGTATGGTTTAAGGATTTACGGGTTTAAGGGCTTAGGGTTTAGAATTTTAGGGGTTTAGGGATAAAGCATTAGGGGATAGAAGTCTGGTGTATATTTAACTTTTTTGGATGTAAGATGAGATCTTATGGGTGTAAAAATCAATAATTTGGGTGGTTTAGGGTTTAGGGTTTAGGATTTAGGGATTAGGGTTTAGGGTTTTAGGAATTAGGGTTTAGGGTTTATGGTTTAAGGTTTAGGTTTAGGATTTTAGGAGTTTAGGAATAAAGCATCATGGGATAGAAGTCTGGTGTATATTTAACTTTTTTTTGGTGTAAAATGATATCTTATGGGTATAAAAATCAATGATTTGAGTATATTAGGTTAGGTGGTTCAGGGTTTATGTTTTAGGGTTTAGGGTTTTAGGGTTTTAGGTTTTAAGGTTTATAGTTTAGGGTTTAGGGTTTAGGGTTTAGAGTTTAGGGTTTAGGGTTTATGGTTTAGGTTTAGTGTTTAAGGTTTATGGTTTAAGGTTTAGGTTTTTAGGGTTTAGGGTTTAGGGTTTAGGGTTTTAGGGATAAATCATTAGGGGGGGATAGATGTTTGGGTGTATAATCAACATTCTTTGGGTGTAAAATGTCAGTTTATGGGTGTATATTTGGTTTGATGTTTTCCTTCATATTATAGTACCTATAAATCATACATTTTGAATACACCAGAGAGAGTTTAATTATGGAAAAAAATTTACTTATAATTGGATCAAATATATTTACAGCATGTGTTCAATTTCTTACAAGAGTATATAACAGTTACATTAATCAGTGACAATATCATTAGAATCTATCTAACATAATGGACTCAATAACAATGAGGATGGCCTGGACAGTCTTATTGCATCACTTCTCCTCGCTCATATTTCTGAATTTCTCACTCAACAGATGGGTTGCACACTTTAGGTCCTTAGTTTGCTGTAAACAAAGCAAAATTAGAGTTAGATATATTTCTATTATGAAAAACTGATTTTATCGAAGATATATATTTGTTCTTACATTTTTTTTAGCTTGGTTTTTGCCTTCCATTTTTACTGCAATGAAATATACACCCATAGATCAACCACATACACACAAACCGATTTCATAAGTATTTAATGAGATCAGTTCAAAATGATGTTCAATTGACTCAAATATCGATAAATATACAAACTCAAACAATATTACAATGTCAAGCAATATACACCCAAGGACAAGCAGTATTAGAACATTTGCAACAGTTGACTATATTAAATTATATGAGTTCAGAAATATATACCCAACAAATTATGCCATATACACCCAACAATCAACCATATACACCCAACACATTACGCTATATACACCCAACAAATTACTCAATATACACACAAAAATCAGTTAGGAGAAGAACTAGAACAAGAAGAACAATAAAAGCTAGAACAAGATGAACGGTAAAAACTTAGATGAGGCACATACACCCAAATCGATTTCATAAGTATTTAATTAGATCAGTTCAAGATTATGTTCAATTCACTGAAAACATGGATAAATATACAAGCTCTAGCAATATTATAATGTCAAGCAATATACACCAAAGGACAAGTAATATTAGAACAGTTGCAACAATTGATTATATTACATGATATGGGTTCAGGAATATACACCAACAAATTACGCCATATACACCCAACAATCAACCATACACACCCATACAAATTACTCCATATACACCCAATAAATTAAGCAATATACAGCGAAAAATCAGTTACGAGAAGAACTAGAACAAGAAGAACAGTAAAATCTAGAACCACTTTGAAGAACAGTAAAACCTAGAGGAACTTATAAGAAGAGTAAAACCTAGAATAAGAAGAACAGAAAAAATAGTGATATGAGATTTAGAACAAGAAGATCAGTAAAACCTAGAAGAACATAGAAGAACAGTAAAACCTAGTTCTTCGATTTCGAAATCAGAAACAGAAATGTAGAAAATGTACAAGATGAGTAAAACAGTAACGTACCTTGAATAATATTTTGTTGATGGTTTTTGCTAATATTTGCAATGATTTCGAATGTCTCTTCGGTTTGGAATGTTACTCGAAACTTGAGGATTTGTGTTATATTTGAAGGAGAAGAGGAAGAGTGAGTCATAACGAGCGATTTTTTCAAAGCGTAACTATTTGAGTGACGCGCGTGGAATTGACACTCCATTCAAAGGGAAGGAGTGCGCATGAATTAAACCTGAATTGGGCCAACTTGTAAGGGTTATATGCGTTATTTGCATGTTTGTATAACAGGGCCCATATATATTTTGGGTCAATACAACACACAACAGACCCATCCTACCCACACACACATTTCATATTCTCTTTTATACTAAAAAAGATTCGAACCATGTGACAATTTTATAAAACAAATGTTTTTGCCATTAGGACAAATCTGAGCCACAGCTACATAATTTTCTTTAAATTTTTCTTAGCAACTTTATTTGTACAACTCGCTAAGCTAATCGGACCGGATTCTTAAATGGGCTAAAAAAATTTTAAATTAAAATATATACTATACTCTATAAAAAATCATAATTAATTAAGTAGATTGGCCAATAGGTCAAGCCATTTTGTGTCCACCCCTATATCTACATTTCTCTTTTTTATTTAATGTCCAAAAAATGGAGACTTTTAAATTTATTTCACACGGGTTATGTAATAAATACAAAAGAAATTAGACTATATCAATAATAATTCTTACATATATGTGCTTTCACATTATAAATGAAATCCTTTCAGGTTACAACAACATACAAAGAAAATTATGATATTCTTCAATCAAGGCTCCACACTGACTCCAAAAATAACTTGGTTCCCTGAAATCCTGTACTGAGCAAAGGTACATACTTACATCTTTAGGATTTTTTTTAAATAAAATAAATAAATATTTTAATTATAGATACACATAATCTGGTAAGTATTTACCAATTTGCATAACGTTACTTATCTCGTTTACACTAAAACGAGATAAGTATCACCGTATCTCGTTTACAGTATAAATGAGATAAGGCATAAATACGTGTCAATATATCATGTTTACATATGTATTATGACACAACTCTTATGTTGTTTAATTTACAGTATAAACAAGATACGGCCATACTTATCTTGTTTACACTGTAAACGAGATAAGACTGGAGAATGCCTATAAATAAAACTCATTCACAGTGTCCCTTGATTCCATTCTGCACCCACTAAATCGTCATTTCTCTCTTTCTCGCACGATTTTCTTGATATTTATTAGTTTTCCGGACGTTATGACACGCGTGAACGCACGAGACCCTGACATCAACCGCCTGAATGGTAGTTGGCACATTGCGGGAGCTATCAACTTTAAGGTTAGTCTTTTTTTTATCGTTCAAATTAATAAGTATATGTGTTTTTATTTAAGGTACTTTTATATAGTTAGTGTTTTAACACATGAGTAGATCGGCGGATAGTTAGGTAACACAGAATAGATTAATTGGCAAGTTATTAATATTTGTTACGTGTATAATTTACTTATAGTAAAAGTTAAATTACAATTTAATTTGATTTAATTAGTTAAGTAAATATTTTTATTAGTTTTTATCCTGTTTATTATGTTGTGTTGTTTATCTCGATTGTATTTTATATTTTTAAGAACAGATTTGAATATGCTAGAGAATTTAGTTTGAAATCAAAATTTTATAAAAAAAAGCATTCTTTTAAACAGAGGCCTCCGCCTATTACTACCTAGGCGGGTTAGTCACACACTTGCACCACCGGACGCCATCGTTCCTTACTTGAGGGATGTTGAGTTCGGCGACACGGTGCAACATAGAGACTTTGTGTTTGATAATTCCTTGATCACTGCATTCATGGAGCACTGGCCTTCGAAGAGTTACACTTTCTACCTACCATGGGGTGAGTGCACTATCACCCTGCAGGACGTTGCATACCACCTCGAGTTATGCACAGACGGAGAGCCAGTGGGTGGGTGCTTGCGTGACTTCTAGATTTGGTACCAACGACCGACATGGGAGTACATGGAGGAGATCCTTGGTGCTAGACCCACACATGGTCCGCAGCAGGATGCCCGGAGAAAGGAGTCGTTTAGCATCAAGATGACATGGCTTCGAGATTGAGTCCGGCACATGCCAGTTACAACAGATCCAGCCACCCTAAGATAATACACTAGGTGTTACATCATGCTACTGATCGATGGTTAGCTGATGATTGATGAGTGGATACTTTATACGCTCTTTGACATCATTTTCATATAGTTTTTAGTAGTTTTTGTTTAGTTTTTATTAAGTTTCTATAGGTTTTACTGTTAAATTCACATTTTTGAATTCTACTATTATTTTTTGTGTTTTTTGGAAATTTTATGTAATTTCTGGCTGAAATTAAGGAGCTGGAGCAAAAGTCTGATTTAGAGACAGAGAAAGCACAATAGATGCTATCCAGATCTGATCTTCCTGCACTCAGAAGAGCTTTTATGGAGTTACAGAAGTCCAAATGGAGCGCTCTTAATGGCTATGGAAAGCTGACTTCCAGAGCTTTTCAGCAATATATAATAGTTTATACTTTACTTCGGATTAGAAGCCTCAAAACTGGCGTCCAATGCCAATTTTCTGCCCCCTTCCTGGCGTCCAGCGCGCAAAGAGCAGAGACCAATATACAAACGCCCAAAGAGGACCCCCTAGCTGTTGTTCCACACCCAAGAGACCTCATAGCACATGGATCTCATCAAATCTCAGCCCAAACACTCACCAAATGGGCCCCAGAAGTGGATTTTAGCACTAAATAAACTGTTTTACCCTTACTAGTCATCTGTTTAGTATTTTAGGGATTAAATTTATGTAATTAAAACCATTAAGCATCATCTTTACATACCATTCACGTTTTGCATTATATTTTACTTCAGTATGAGTTTCTAAACCTTCTAGGTTAAGGGGAGGAGCCCTGCTGAATCCTATGAATTAATAAAAGTATTACTGTTTCTTCTAGGATCCGTGTTTGATCTATTTTCTAAGATGTATATCCGATCTTCATCGTGGTGAATAGGATGATCTGACAAATTAGCTCTATTCATCACATTAAGATGAACGTGCCTGACAAACACCCACGTCAACTTGGGTTCGTGTGAATACTTGGAAGGAAAGCACGAGTCAACAACTATGTGTATACATCTCTCAGACGGTTAATCCATGACTTTGTTAGGAACTTCTCGAGACACCAGTTTAGCCAATTTTCGGGGAGATTAGGGTCTCTGTGGTATAGTCTAGAATCTAAATAAGCAGTGTTCTCTGATCCGGAAGATTCGGCCAAGAGAATGACTTGCTAGAGCGTCACCTTTCGTCAGATAGAATGACCACGGACAATAGCGTTCATTCTGTAGAAAAGGAGATCAATGACCACGGGTAATGGCTTTGATCACTTATTGCCTGCCATAGAAGAAGATCATTCACAAGTAAAGAAGACAGTAGTACTAGAGTTCATTCAGAAAGACAAAGCAACTCCGACTCTCAACTCTGTTTCTATTATTGCTTTAACTTTATCACAATTCAGTATTCCTTTCACAATCAACAACCTTCTGATTCCGCCTGACTAAGAACTGCAAGACAACCATAGCTTGCTTCAAACCACAATTCTCGTGGGATCAACCTTGACTCGCTTAGGTATTACTTAGACGACCCAATGCACTTGTTGGAACTGCTGCTGTATGGAAAATGTGGGGTTTGCGTACACGCGCATCAAGTTTTTGGCGCCGTTACCGTGGATTGTTGAGTTTGGACAAATTGAAGGATTGTCTTGCTCCCTAGATCAGGTAATTTTATTTTATTTTGTTTTGTTGAGTCTTTTATTTTTACTTTCTTCCTCTCAATTTTCGAAAATTATTAAATTTTTTTTTCAAAAATATTTTTCTTTTCTTTGTTTGATCTTTAATTTTATTTGAATCTCTTTGTTTGTGTTCTTATTGAGTCTTTTATTTTTGTTTTCTTCTTTCTATTTTTCGAAAAATTCAAAAACTTTTTCAAAAATATTTTACTTTCTTTGCTCAATTGGTTACAGCATTGGCTTATGTTCTTGGTAACTGTTGTTCCTTTGAGTCTTTCTTTCTAAATTTTTTTCAAAAATAATTTTTCTTTGTTTAAATCTTGTTTCAATTTTTAAGTTTGGTGTTTTCTTGTTTATTTTCTTGTGTTTTTCAAAAATTTCTTTTTAGTTTTCTAAAAATTTTAAGTTTGATGTTCTTTTTATGTTCTTGTGTTCTTTGAGTTTTTAAATTTTATTCTTTGTGTTCTTGTGAGTCTTCAAAGTGTTCTTAAGTCTTTATGTGTTTTGATTATAAAATATTTAAGTTTGGTGTCCCTTGGTGTTTCCCTCCAAAAATTTTCGAAAATCAAGAGTGCTAGATCTAAAAATTTTAAGTCTTGTGTCTTTTGTGTGTTTTTCTCTTTCATCATAAAATTCAAAAATAAAAAATATCTTTTCTAATTTAATTCTACCTTAATTTTCGAAAATTTTCAAAAAATTTCAGATTTCAATTTTAAAATTTTATCTTATCATATCTTAGTTGTCAAGTTTTCAAAAATCAAATTTTTCAAAAATAAAAATCATATCTTTTTCAAAAATCTTATCTTTTTCAAAATCTTATCATATATTTTTCAAAATTTAAAAATCCTATCTCATCTTTTTCAAATTTTTGTTTTAAAATTAAATCTTTTTCAAAATCAGATTTTAAAATCTTATCTTTTTAAAATCTTTTTCAAATCTTTTCTCATCTTATCTTCTATCTTATTTTAAAATTAAATTTTTTTTCTTAATTAATATCTTATCTTTTCTTTCTTCTTTTTCAAAACCTCCTAACTAACTCTTCTCTTCCTTAATTTTCAAAAATAATATCTTCTTCTTTCTCTCTTTTTTTTTTCAAAATCACCTAACTAACTCTTCTCTTCTTAATTTTCAAAAACATATCTCCTTCTTCTCTCTCTTCTTTTTCAAAACTACCTAACTAACTCTCATCTCTCTTAATTTTCGAAAATTTCTTCTTCTCTTCCCTCCTCTATTTTTGAAAATTTAACATTTAAAATTTAAATTCTTTTTAAATTAAATTAACTTAATTTTTGAAAACTAATTAATTAAATAAATAAAAAACAAAAATATTTTAATTGTTGTTTACTTTTCTATTTATACTTCTTCTCTTCTCATCTTTATTTATTCGAACTCTGCTTCCCTCTCCTCTTCTACCTACAATTCTTTATCTTCTTTCCTTTCTTCTTCACATCTAATTGGAAGCTCTTTGATCTAAGTGGCACAAAAAGCTTTCTTCTTTTCTCTTTTCTTTCTTCTTCTATTCTGACTCTAAGGAGGAGCTTCTTGCCTATTGGTATAGAAAGTCATCTTCTTTTCTTTCTTTTTTTCCTTTTCTTCTTGTTTATGACCAGGAACAGGGATAAAGAACCCCTCTTGACTCCTGATCTTGAACCTGAGAAGACTCTGAGGAGGCGTTTACAACAAGATAAAGCACAACACTTTAGAAGAAACCTTTCAGAAAGTTTTGAACAAGAACTAGAGGACATGGCCGAACCACAAGAGGAGCCTAGAAAGGTCCTTGGTGACTTCACCATGCCTACCTTTGACTTTTTTGGCAGAAGCATTGTTGTACCTGCCATTGGAGCTAACAATTTTGAGCTTAAACCTCAGTTAGTCTCTCTTCTGCAGCAGAACTACAAATTCCATGGACTTCCATTGGAAGATCCACATCAGTTCTTAGCAGAATTTTTATAGATCTGTGATACTGTAAAGACTAATGGAGTTAATCCTGAATTCTACAAACTGATGCTCTTTCCCTTTGCCTTAAGAAACAGTACTAAGTTCTGGTTGGAAGCCCAACCTAGAGAGAGTCTTGACTCTTGGGAAAAGCTAGTTAATACTTTTTTGGCTAAGTTTTTTCCTCCTCAAAAGATGAGCAAGATTAGAGTGAAAGTTCAGACCTTCAGACAAAGAGAAAGTGAATCCCTCTATGAAGCTTGGAAAAGATACAAGCAACTGATCAGGAGATGTCCTCCTGACATGCTCTCAGAGTGGTCAATCATAGGCGTGTTCTATGATGGCCTGGCTTGTCTGAGATGTCCAAAATTTCATTAGACAGCTCTATAGGTGGATCTCTCCAGTTGAAGAAAATACCTGCAGAAGCAAGAAAGCTCATTGAGATGGTTGCTAACAACCAATTCATGTACACCTCTAAGAGGAATACTATAACTATGGAACCTCTCAGAAGAAAGGAGTTCATGAAGTTAAGACTCTGAATGCCATCCTGGCTCAGAATAAGATCTTGACCCAACAGGTCAACATGATCTCTCAGCATCTGACTGGGATGCAAACAGCATCTGGCAATAATCAGGAAGCTTCTCTTGAAGAAGAAGCTTATGATCCTGATTAACCCACCATGGAGGAGGTGAATTACATAGAAAAATCCTATGTTAACACCTACAATCCTTCATGGATGAATCATCCTAACCTCTCATGGAAGGATCAAGAAAAACCTCAACAAGGTTTCAATCAAGGTGGTAGGAACCAGAATAGGTTCAACAATAGGCCACCATTACCATCTTCTCAAGGGAATATGGAGACCTATAAACAGAGCCTTTTTGACTTAGCCACTCTAGTCTCCAGCCTCACTAAGACCACACATAGTTTCATTAATGAAACAATGTCCTCCATTAGAAACTTGGAGGTACAAGTTGGTCAATTGAGCAAGAGGATCTCCGAGTTCCCTCCTGACACTCTTCCCGGTAATACTGAGGTTAATCCTAGAGAACAGTGCAAGGCCATAACCATGGAGGTTGAGACCAAATTGGAGGAGATTAGGAAGGTGTTGAACGCCATTAAAGAAGCCTTCACTGGGCGTTCAACGCCCACAATGGCAGCAAGCCTAGCGTTAAATGCCAGTAAGGAACCCATCCTGGCAGAAAAGCTGGCGTTGAATGCCAGCCAGAGAGCAGTGGCTGGGCGTCCACCGCCCAAACAGGAAGGCTTTCTGGCACTGAACGCTAGTGAGGAACCCCTCACTGGGAATTCAACTCCCACCAGCCTAGGGAAGTTGGCGTTGAACGCCTGCAAGGACATCCCTACTGGGTGTTCAACGCTCAGAATGCTAGAAGAAAACGCTAGTCAGGGTGGACAGCAAGGGCATTCAACACCCAATAAGCTGACAGAACTGGCGTTGAACGCCAGTCAAAGCACACCCTTTAAGTGCCTAAATCCCACTTAAGAACCCTCTAGCCTAGAACCAAAAGAAACCATAAAGACAATAGAGGTTCCTTTGAATGTACTTCTACAGTGTATGAGTTCTGATGACTACTCATCCTCAGAGGAGGATGAAGACACTAGGGAAGAGCAAGTTGTTCATTTGTAGGAGCTCTAATGAATCTGAATACCAAATTATTTGGTACAAAGTCTCTGGAAGAAAAACCTCTATTGCTCACCAAAGAACTCCATGTTTTAGTTCAGTAAGAGCTACCTCAGAAGCTTCTAGATCCTGGACACTTTCTAATTCCTTGTACCATAGGCACCATGACCTTTGATAAGGCTCTATGTGACTTAAGTTCAAGCATTAACATCATGCCACTCTCTGTAATGGAGAAGTTGGGCATACTTGAGGTACAAGCTGCACACATCTCTTTAAAAATGGCAAACAAGACCATGAAGAAGCCATATGGCTTAGTGGAGGATGTCTTGGTTAAAGTTGAAAACCACTACATGCCTGCAAACTTCATAGTCTTAGACATAGGAGAGGATGAGGATGACTATGTCATCCTTGGAAGACCTTTCCTAGCCATAACAAATGCTATCATTAATGTAGCTAAGGGAAAACTAACCCTAAAGTTAGGGGAGGATCACATCTTATTTAAGATGCCTCATCCCAATTCTCCCTCTAAAAGAGAGATAACTGTGTAACACCTAATATACCAACCCTCTCTTTTTATGCAGAGCTCTACAGAGCCCCTAGACATCAATTCAAAGTTTGGTGTTGGGCTACCCTCAACAAGCTCTAAGCACAGAGGTACTAAAAAGAAAGTACCTAAAGGCTGGAGGGACAAGAAAGTTCCTACTGAAGGCCTCTCATCTGGCATGAGAGTTGTCTTCACTAAGAAGCCAACCTTACCACATACAGTGAGTCATGTCCTATCTTTAGATCATGTAGAACTCATTCATGAGAGGACAGAAAGAAAGTTTACTGTCAGGGGCAAAAATCTAAGCCTATAGTCATCTCCGTAAAGAGCTAAACGTCAAGCTAGTGACGTTAAAAGAGCACTTATTGGGAGGCAACCCAACTTTACTCAACCATATTTATTTTCATTTTGTTTTTCTTTCAATTTTAGAGTCATGATCATATGCAACATCCAGTCAAGAGACATAATTCACAGCAGTGAAAACAGAACACTCCGGAAAGAGTGTTAAAGTTGAACGATAGCAAGGGTATCCCTACTGGGCATTCAACACCCCAAGAGGGGAGCATTGCTGGCGTTAAACGCCAGCCAGGGAGCAGCCTCTGGGCATTCAAATGTCAGTGCAGAAAAGTAGGAAATCTGGAATTTCCTAGCCTCTCAGAAATTGTGGGTCCCACAGAATCTTCACCTACCCTACTTACCCCACTTACTTTCCCACTTCCTCATACACGCTTCCCCAAAAACCCTAGCCCAATCACATCCATTTCATTTCCCCAAACCATCATAACTCTCACCTACCCCCACCGACTTCAAAATTGAATTTTCCACCCAAAACCCACCCTATGGCTGAAACCTAGCCTACTCTCATCCTATAAATACCCCTCTCCATTACCCTTCATACACACACCTCTCATACCTTCTCCACCCCACAAGGCCGAGCCCTCTCTCTCCCTCTCCCTCCTTCTATTTTCTTCTTCTTCTACTTCATTCTTTTTCTTTCTTTAATTTTGCTCGAGGATGAGCAAAGTTAAGTTTGTTGTTGGAAAAGTATAGCTTTTTTCTTTCTATTACCATTCATGGCACCCAAGGTTGGAGACTCATCTAGGAAGAAAAAAGAAAAGGCAGTAGCCAATCCATCTGAATCTTGGAAGATGGAGAGATTCATCACCAAAACTTACCAAGACTACTTCTATGAAGTAGTGGCTGAGAAGAAAGTGATCACGGAGGTCCCTTTCATGCTCAAGAAGAATGAGTATCTGGAAATCCGAAGAGAGATCTGGAGAAGAGGTTGGAAAGTCCTAACCAATCCCATTCAAGATGTTAGGATTCTCATGGTACAAGAGTTCTATGTTAATGCATGGGTTACCAAAAACCATGACATAGTCTAAACCCGAATCCAAGAAATTGGATCATCATGGTCCGAGAAAGAATATTAGATTTCATCCTGGAAAGTGTGAGGTTGGCGTTTAACTTGCCTCTATTGCAAGGAGATCCTCATCCTTACACTAAGAGAGTCAACCATGATTAGAGATTGGATCAAGTGTTTTCAGATATCTGTGTAGAAGGCACACAGTGGAAAAGAATTTCCAAAGCAAGCCCATTCAGTTAAGAAGGGTTAACCTAAAGCCCATAGCTAGATAATGGTTGGAGTTCATTCAAAGATCCATCATTCCTACTAGCAACCGGTCAGAAGTGACTATTGACAGAGCCATCATGATTCATTGCATCATAATTGGAACTGAGGTGGAAGTTCATGAGGTGATCCCTCAAGAGCTGTACAAGGTAGCAGAGAAACCTCACACCAATGCGAAGTTAGCATTCCCACACTTCATTTGTCACTTATGCAATTCAGCTGGAATTGTCATAAATGGAGACATCTCCATTGGGGAGGATAAGCCCATCACTAAGAAGTGGATGGAGCAAACCAGAGAGCATGCACAAGATCCTGTGCAACCGCCTCATCATGAGATCCCTGAGATGCCTCAAGGGATGTATTTTCCTCCCCCAAAGCTATTGGGATCAATGGCAAACTTCTCTTGGAGAATTGAGCACTAACATGGAGCGATTGAGGATGGAGCATCAAGGACATGCCACATCCCTCAATGAAATAAGAAAAGACCAAAGAGCCATAAGGGAAGACCAAAAGGATATGATGGAAGAGCAATGAAGGCAAAAGGATGACATAGAAGAGATCAAGCAGCACATTGGATCCTCAAGAAGGAGCACTAGGCGCCACCATTAAAGGTGGACTCATTCTCTTTTATTCCTTTCCTTTATTATTTTTCTGTTTTTTGTTTGTTTTATTTTCTGTTCTCTTATTCTAAGTTACATGATCATTTGCATTTGCTGTCTTAAAGTTGTAAAATGTTCCATATATCTATCACCTTGCTTAAAAGAAAGTTTTTATTGAAAAGAATTGAGAGATGCACGAATTTCAAGTTTAAAATAAGATTAGTTTAATTAGTTTGATGTGGTGTCATTTGCTTTTGTTTTCTGAATGTATGAAATAAACAGTGCATATTTGAAGTTAAAATTTATGAATGTTAGCTCTTGAGAGAATAAGGAAAAAGGAAAAGTATTATTGGTGATCTGAAAAATCCATAAATTAATTCTTGAAGTAAGAAAAAATAGCAAAAAGAAAAAGAAAAAGCTTGCATGCGAAAAAAAAGAGAGAAAAGTGGCGAAAAATAAGAAAGAAAAAAAAGCAAGCAGAAAAAGCCAAAAGCTCTTTAAACCAAAAGGCAAGAGCAGAAAGCCAATAAACCTTGAAACCAGAAGGCAAGGGTAAAAGGGCCCAAGGCTTTGAGTATCAGTGGTTAGGAGGGCCCAAAGGAATAAAATCCTGGCCTAAGTGGCTCAAACAAGCTGTCCCTAACCATGTGCTTGTGGCGTGAAGGTGTCAAGTGAAAAGCTTGAGATTGAGCGGTTAAAGTCGTGGTACAAAGAAAAAAGAGTGTGTTTAAGAACTCTGAACACCTCTATCCAGGGACTCTAGCAAAGCTGAGTCACAATCTGAAAAGGTTCACCCAGTTAAAGTGTCTGTGGCATGAATGTATCCGGTGGTAATACTGGAAAACAGAGTGCTTAGGGTCACGGCCAAGACTCAGAAAGCTGTGTTCAAGAATCAAAATAAGCTTAACTAGAAAAGTCAATAATATCATCTGGATTCTAAGTTCCTAAGGATGCCAACAACTCTGAGTTTCAATGGATAGTAAGATGCCAAAACTGTTCAGAAGCAAGAAGCTACTAAGTCCCACTCATTTAATTGAAACTAAGCTTCATTTGAAACTTAGATATTTATTGTATCTTAATTTTCTTTTTCTATTCTACTGTATTTTAAGTTGCTTGGGGACAAGTAACGGTTTAAGTTTGGTGTTGTGATGAGCGGATATTTTATACGTTTTTTGACATTATTTTCATATAGTTTTTAGTAGTTTTTGATTAGTTTTATTACATTTCTATAGTTTTTAGTGTTAAATTGATATTTTTAGATTTTACTATGATTTTTTGTATTTTTAGGCAATTTCAGGTAATTTCTGGCTGAAATTGAGGAGGTGGAGCAGAAGTCTAATTAAGAGACAGAGAAAGCACTACAGATGTTGTCCAAATTTGACATCCTTGCACTCGGAAGAGCTTTTCTAGAGCTACAGAAGTCCAAATGGAGCGCTCTTAATGGCTATGAAAAGATGATCTTTAGAGCTTTCCAGCAATATATAATAGTTCATACTTTGCTTCGGATTGGAAGGCCCAAAACTGGCGTCCAACGCCAGCTTCTTGCCCCCTTCCTGGCGTCCAGTGCCCAAAGAGCATAGACTAATGTACAAACGCCCAAAGAGGACACCCTAGCTGGTGTTCCACACCCAAGAGATCTCATGGTACATGAATCTCATCAAAGCTCAGCCCAAACATTCACCAAATGGCCTCCAAGAAATAGATTTTAGCACTAAATAGACTGTTTTACCTTTACTAGTCATATGTTTAGTATTTAAGGGATTAAATTTATGTAATTCAAACCATTAAGCATTATCTTTGCATACCATTCATGTTTTGCATTGTATTTTACTTCAGTATGAGTTTCTAAAACTTCCAAGTTGAGGGGAGGAGCCTTGCTGAATACTATGAATTAATAAAAGTATTACTGTTTCTTCTTAGATCTGTGTTTGATCTATTTTCTAAGATGTATATCCGATCTTCATCGTGGTTAATAGGATGATCTGACAAATTAGCTCTATTCATCTCATTAAGACGAACGTGCTTGACAAACACCCCCATCTACTTGGGTTCGTGTGAATACTTAGAAGGAAAGCACAAGCCAACAGCTATGTTTATACATCTCTCAGACGGTTAATCCATGACTTTGTTGGGTACTTCTCGAGACACCAGTTCAGCTGATTTCTGGGGAGATTAGGGTCTCCGTGGTATAGGCTAGAATCCAAAGAAGCAGCATTCTCTGATCTAGAAGATTTGACCTTGTCTGTGGCGTTTTGAGTAGGATCGCCAAGAGAATGACTTGCTAGAGCTTCACCCTTCGTCAGATAGAATGACCACGGGCAATGGCATTCATTCTGTTGCAGAGGAGATCAATGACCACGGACAATGGCTTTGATCACTTACAGCCTGTCATAGAAAAAGATCATTCACAAGCAAAGGAAACAGTAGTACCAGAGTTTATTCAGAAAGGCAAAGCAACTCGGACTCTCAACTCTATTCCTATTATTGCTTTAACCTGATTACAATTCAGTATTCCTTTCACAATCAACAACCTTCTGATTCTGCCTGACTAAGACCTGCAAGACAACCATAGGTTGCTTCAAACCACAATTCTCGTGGGATCGATCCTGACTTGCTCAGGTATTACTTGGACGACCCAGTGCACTTGCTGGTATTGCTACTGTACGGAAAGTGTTGGGTTTGCGTACATGCGCACCAATGACTTTAGGAGGTGTTGTGGTGTCTGCCCGAGAGGCAGATTCTAACCTTTCCCTACTAGTGAGGTTTTAAACCTTTGCATCATGAAAGAGTGCGGTTTTAAACCGTTGCTTATCCAATAATGGTTCTAAATCGTTCTTTAAAATTTTCTTTCAAAACCATTGTCTATGCCAGTAACTTTGGCTACAGTTTTTATGTTTCCTTTGTCTTAGGTAAAAAACTGTTACGAATGAGCATTGGTAACAGCCGCATATACCACAAGTCAAAAACCGTAGCCAAAGCATTGCCTAAGGTTTTAGGAACAGTTTTTCGATCTATAGTAACGGTTTTTGACCGTTGCGAAAACCCTTATTTGTTGTAGTGAGGTAACTATTATTGTTTATTATTTTTGTCGATTTCTATTGTACGACTTCTCCCAATCACCATATATCTGTGCAATTTTCTTTTGTTTTGGCATCCAAATCTTCCTGTACGACAGCTTGAAGTGATAGCTCTTCCTCACTGTACTCTGTAAGACAGGGATGTTAACTGACTGACTAGACTGTATGAGGGAAAAGATGATTCTACATATGAGGTTGCTGTCTAACTATCGATGATCCTGAGATATGGTGGGGCTAGACACGTGTGTGGTCCATCAAATTTTTGCACCTCCTTTACAATTTTAAATATAATCAAATAAAAATCTATCCGAAATCGCAACGACAAATAAGATAACAAACTAAAATGCTATAACACTCACTAATATCCGAGATTCAGTTGGAGGGCGACACGGAGACTCCAAGGACAACCATCAGTCAATTTCCAGAAATGCACGTGGTACTTTAATCGATCTGACTTGACTACTCGATACTCAGTACTTCTCCGAACGATGTAATTCTCCATGCCTTGCAGCACTGTCTCTCTGCTTCTGAATCTGTGACCAACCCTAAACTCCACACCACCATCGGTATTGTAATCGTCAGCCTCATATTCGAATATAGAGTTGCCTTGTACATGGTATCCAAATCCAATTTATGGTAGTGACTGGGTACAGATGATAACTCCGAATTGGATGCAGAGCATGCAAAAGGTATCAAAATAATCCACCAATGGGAGTCTCTGGTATAAAATCATCCTCGTCATCATCGTCAGAGGAACCACTTTCGTGGCTATCGAAAACGTACTCTTTGTCGGATTTCTCATCCTCAACATCCATGTCTACTACTGGACTAGTACTGTGCAAGGGTTGTGGTGCAAGAGGATGGTCATCCTGTACAAAGTTCGAGCTGCCAGAAGCACTACTACCAACATCACGAGCCTCCGCAGAAAGCTCCATCACTTGTTTACCCATAATTCTCCCATGTACATCAAACATTAGGTGCACATGCTCATCGCCATCAAGGCAAAGTAGACGAAACCGAAATACACCATTCCTCATCGGTGCTAGCGTCTTATATCCAACTTTACCGACCTCTTTTCTCTCCTCATTACCGACGTGCGTCAATATCATACTCTTTAACTTGGACAACGAATTTGCTCTTCGTGTTTGCAGCAGCGAAGGACTCTCACACTCAAATATATTCCCGTTGTTACTGTTTCTCATCTAACAGTTGGGATACACCATCACAACAAAGAAACCACTGCCACTGAATATTTTTACTAAGGTTTTGGAAGAAAAATAGAAGAAAAGAAGGATTGAGAGTTTTATGAGGAATACCAATAGTTTGTTGATCCTTTTATAGCTTGTTGATTTTTATCATACTGTATCTCGTTTACTGTAAAAATATTTTAAATTACAAAGTATCTTGTTTATAGTGTAATCGAGACAAGTATGGCCGTATCTTGTTTATACTGTAAACGAGATACGTTTAACCCGCTATTTTTCACGTAACACATATGCAAACGTGATACATTAACACGTGTTTGTGCCTTATCTTATTTACCGTGTAAATGAGATAAGTAAGGTTATGGAAATTAGTAAATACTCAACAAATTATGTGTATCCATAATTAAAATATTTATTTTATTTATTTAAAAAAATCCTACATCTCTAGTAATAATTCTAATTGATATAATTAACTTTATACATATTATTTGGCCTTTCACAATTTTCATTATTTGAAAATTCATGAATTATTCATAATATCTGTTTTATTTTTCTAGATATGGCTTGTAGGGACCAAATTAATGGGTTTGAACAAAATATGGCACCAAAAGGATCATTGTTCATATCTTTTTCCCAATTCCCTCCAAAGAAATTGCGTAAAGATTGCTTCTATCATACCACACCTTCCATGATAACTCCCTCTACTTTCATGAATGTCGATTCTTGTGAGGTCTATTCAGAACTCTTTACCTTTTTTTTTTTTTGGTATCAAGATAGAGTTTCATATTGTCCGATTCTTTAATTAGATATTTATATTTTTATATGACTTTCATTTTGATATAATAGGCTATCAAATTAACTAATTATACTAACATTACAGTATAAAAAAATAAAAGTTTTCGTATTATAATATATAGAATTGGCTGCCAAGAAAAGTGATGAGTGCACGGCGCATTATATTGTGGGAATATTGCATATATTAGAAGGTTGGAACGTTAACGAGTGTGGTGAGTTCATGTTTAGCATTAAGAAAGTTGGCAAGCAAGTCTTCAACATGGCTTTAGGCCATTGAAGAGTAATCATAATCTTGCTTAATATTATACATTAATTACTATTTTATATACATCCGTTTAGAAAAAATATCTTTTAAGATAAGGCGATTTATAAATGATAAAATTAAATAATATTTTAATCACTTTAGTCTTCTAGATTTAAAATTATTTATACTGGTCCTCCAGATTTAGTTTCGAAAACCAATGTGGTCCTTCAGTCTTTTTCGGTGATGACTCAGCAAACAGAGTGTCATGGTGGCACCCTCTCTGCCACGCTGGACCCTGCAACGGCTAGCTGACATGGCGAAGATTGTATTTGTACCCAATTTAGTCCCTAAAACCCTAATTTTCTCTCATTTATCTGAGTTAGATTCTTCTTCAATTTTCGTCTTTCTTTCTGTTGTCTTCTTATTCTTCGTTATCTTCTTTTTGTTGTTGTTGTTCTTCTTTCTGTTAAATCTTCGTCATTCGTCGCTATTAGTTGCAGCACCATGGTGGGTGGTGGAAGTACCGCAGTTGGAAGCTCGATTCGCTCTCTTTCAAGCGGTAACTGGGGCAGATCACAAAGTCGGAACAAAAGTGCGAGGGTGCCAGAATGGTGTAGGTGTGGTTACCGTCCAGTTTTGTGATGGTCTGGAACAGAATCAAATCCAAACAAGCCATTTTTTAGATGTCCCAATTATAATGTAAGTTAAATATATGATATTTTGTTCATTTGTTCTTACCTACTTCATTTCATCATCTTTTGTTGGTTCATTTCAGACAAGGAAAAAGACTTGGTGTGGTATGTTTGTTTGGGCTGACATTGGAGAAGAAGAAAATGCTGGAATAGTAGATTTTGATAGAGTCAATGGTGGAATGAAGATGAACCTAGCATGGAGGGTTGGGAGGTTGAAAGATGATGTAAGAATTCAAAACTTCATGACCCATTTGTTGATGGTAGCTGTGTTTATGATGGTAGTGTTTTTGTTAGTGATGTGTAACAAATTTTGAAGAAAAAATTATGGAAGGATTCATGTGTAATATAATGTAATGAAGACACTATACTCATAATACACTTCAGGAAGTAAGACAACACTAGTATCACCTTCTAATACCTAAGGAAGTGAGACACCATGCTCATAATACACTTCAACCAACCCTTTGTTTTTTTTTTGAGCATGGTAACACATTTCTATGAGTTTATTATCGCTGTCTAAATTCCTCAAACCAACTTCTAGGTTCCTCCCAGGCATAAGCCACTAGCACTTCTGTATTTCACCATAACCAAGTTCTTTGTAGTAGTTCCTCACGTAAAATACGTCCAGAGTGTCCACATCAAGATCGCCTAAACAAGCCCTATTATCTGGAGAATAAACCAGTATGTCATCTTCATTTTTTTGGAAATTACTCTCGTGATGTATCATAATATCAATCAATTCAGTCATCTACATAATAAAAAAAGAGATAATATAACCTTAGTTTAAAATCATGTATCATTCAAATTAAAAGTCACAGACAAATATTATACATTATACACTATTTTTTGCATACTTCAGACATGAAAAACATGGATAAAATACACTATTATACACTGTACCTTAGTTCAAAGATGAAATACACTATTATATATTGTACCTCAGTTCAATTTTCATCGCACTACTTAAAGTATTTTTTCTTTTCTTTTTCAGCATATATTTAGTTATTTTTTCTAGTAGAACTGCCTCAACAATAAGAAGATACATGTAGTTTCAATTGGACAAATATAATAGCATGCTTAGTCATGAGTAAAATTGTGGTGAAAATTTCTGTAGATAAGTACAACAAATTTGATGGCCAAAATTATTGTGCAGATTTTGATTTTTATCAAAATTTATTGCATCAAAGCATTACTGCAGTAGTAAATGATCACAATAATGAACAATGATTTTCTTCTAAGATTTTAACTGCAATTCTTTTCTTCAAAATGCATGTTGATAAATGTCCCCGTCAATTTGAATTTTCAGTGTAAGATTCAAAATTATTCCGAGATGAAAATCAAAATCCAAAAATCAGTTTAAAATTGCATAGTCCTAACCCTATCAACATCATCTATGTTCCATTCATAAAAAAATAGAGCACCCCAACAATCCAACTCAACGTATAAGCAATCAAAGAAATTTTAAAAAAAATAGTTGCAACAAAGAATAAAGGATCTCCATTGATAAGAACACCAGCACCATAGAGTACAATCATACATGCATTTCAAAAATAAATTAAAAAAAATAAAACCATTAAACCCCAACATTAACAATTACCTTGGCTAAGAACGAAAGGGGAGCAACCTCCTTCCTTTGAAACACTGTGATTTTCCTCTAACCTAGTCGTGGATTAGTTCAACTTAGGTGATAAATGATTTCAGAAATTCTTCCGTGGCACCATTGATTAGAGATGAAGAAGAATGATGGAGATAGAGAAGAAGATGAATATTTTGTATGAAGTAAAAATCGTTTCTTCTCCTTCATATACAAGCCACGCGACGTCTTTTACTTATTTGGGCGCTAAAGGGGTAAACGACGTCGTTTAGAGAGGGTCCAGCGTGGCAGAGAAGGTGCCACCATGGCACTCCGTTTTCTAACTCATCACCGGAAAGAGTTGAGGGACCACATTGGTGTTCGAAACTAAATCTAGAGGACTAATATAAGTAATTTTAAATCTCGAGGACTAAAATGAGTAATTGCGTGAATTTCATGGACCAAAATGAAAATTTAGTCAACTTTCAATGTTCTATCACGATTCACGAGGATAAATGTTGGGAGGTTTGATGATAGTCAAGTAAATTGGACCGTCTCTAATTTTAGGCATTACACCCATAATTCACACACCTATCTAACATACTCACACATGCTATATAGATATTATAGGTTCTTTAAACAACATCCAGTTTCAGCTGGAATTTGAATCCGAATGTAGCTTGCAAACCATTCGTGCTAGGTCTCCGCTGCAGTTGTTATTGCTTTTAAGTTGCTTTAGTATTGTACCACAAGTTTTTAAACTTTTCTTTCTAACAAGTTAATGTATAAGGTCCAATAAGCAATAAAGTTTTCACGGTAAAATACGTTTGAACAAAATTTGCAGTCTTGACCCAAAAAAAAAAAAAATTGCAGCAAAACTTAATCACATTAATGTGCATTTCCAATCAAAATTTAAAATCGCAACAACAACAATAAGAATTCAAGTTGAATATATACCAGTTCGCAACTGAAATTGCAACTAAAATCGCAAATACATTCACATTCAAACTGCAATAAAAAACATACATAATTGGCTAACTTTTAATTAAACTTTTTTTTTAGGTTGATCTCTTATTTTTCAAATAATTTCTTATCTTATTCAACCATCAAATAATTGAAGGAAAAATTATTGATATATGACGATACCAACTGTTTTCATCAAATATATATAAAAAATAAATTAAGATAAACATAAGAGATACTTAAAAAAATACTATTCATCATATATATAAATGATCTCTTGACAGCTGACATTCAATAAAAAATAGTGAAAAACTTATTACACCAATCACTGCCTCGCGCAAAAGAGAACTAACAAATAATCAAAATGACACATAATAAATTAACAATATATAAATTTTTATATACTCAAATTTTAATATTTTTAAAATAAATTTTTATATATTCATCTCTATAGCTAATTTTTAAAAATTCGATTATTTTTAATAATATTAAAATATCAACATATTTAACATTCATATTATCATATAAAAATTTAATAATAATTTACATCTTTATATTTCAGTAAGAATATTGTTTATCTTAAATGTTTTGTTTAATAAAAATATTATTTTTTCTTGTAATTACATAGATAATCAAACAATTGGAACATTTAGAGTTGAGAATCTGTAACTGAATTAGGATTGTTTATCTCAATGTTTTCAAAATGATGTCTCATAACCAAAAAAATGTAGCTATTTGGTCATTTGTCAAATTTGATATAACAAGGCTAAATTTTTTTTTTTGTACTCTTTATAGTTAGCCACAATTGAAATCTTGGGTAAAGACTATGTTTTTTATAGTGCACAATCACTCGTAAAAATAAATAATTTTTGAAGGAAAAATACTCACATGATGACATCTTCATATGAAGATGACATTATGAATTTTTAGATAATTAATCAAATATATTTAGTCAAATATATCAACTCATCTAATGGTCCACAATGCTATCTTCATGTAAAGATGTTATCATGAAAGTATCCACCTTTTTTAAGAGACTTACCCAAAATATAATCCCCTAAATTTTATAGTCCCTTGTAACCCTCAAAAATATTTTTCATTTCGCAAATCATTCATGATTTTGTCAAAGACATTTTGCGGATCATAAGTACATATTGTTTAAGAGCCAAATTGTCATCAATATGAGCATTTGGGGGGGGCTAATTTCATGGTTTAATATTGGGAGGTTGGGTTCACAACAAAAGAAGAAAATGCACACCTACAATGGTTGAAGTGTGTTGCACATGCCAGGGTTCCTAACACACCAAAGTGGTTGAATTGGCTCAGCACCAATGCCTCTACTTACCATTCTGCTTCTCCATTCATTGAGCCTATCCGTGGCCTCAGCATACCTCTTCATGCCGTTTTCGTCGCGGTTACCGGACCACAAAGTCTCAGCCATTGCAGAAGCTCTGGGCCAAATTCTCGAATCCACAACCGTACCATCAGCTTGTTCTGACCACAATGCCACTTCCCCACCCAAAACCAACTTTGCTTCTTCTTCAAGCAACCCATATGTTATATCATAGTTGTATATTGTTTGCCATGTCTTAAATGGTCCACACCAGGATCCACCATTATTCGCATCGCTTCCAGTTTGGTTGTCATAGGCACTGTTGTTCCCAACAAAGTCACCATGACCACAATCCAAGTAATAGAAGTCTGCTGACGACACGATGGCTCTGTATCCAGACGAAACTATCCTCTTGGTGTTTTTGTGTCCGTTGTTCCATGTCTGCAAAATTACATTCTCCTTAGGGAGAATAGTTGAAGAAACATGGACTGAATCACTCAGAAGAACGTCTTCCCAATAAATGACGGTCCGGTTGAGAGACATAATGAAAGGGAGAGTGTTGTTGACAAATGTTTCAAGAATTTGGTTAAGAGTTCCACCGTTTGATAGGTAGTTCTGAATGGTTGGATCGGTTTTCCAACAACCTGGCACTACCTCATCGGCACCGGCATGGTAAAAAGGTTCCGGGAACAATGTGGTCACGTCATGGATTACATTCTTCATAACTTGGTATGTCTTTGGGTTTAAAGGGTTCAAATGCCCTGTCCCTGGCTCTGCAGCCAGAATCTGGGAACCCGGGGTGAACCAGAACATGTTAGCACATGTTACAATTTCAGGGTATGCTAAAGCCCAAGATCCTGTATGCCCTGCAAATGTTTCATTTTTATGTTAATCACTATCTTCTATTGCTGAATTATGTGCGAGATCAGTGAGAATTCAGAATACAGTAATACTCGAAAAAGACCATGCAAAAAGGCTTATTAATTTGTTAATTGTCTCAATCATTACAATTTATAATCATTTTTCCGTTTCTTTGAAATTTAAAACTACATTATTTGGTTAATAAATTTGGTCTTTGCCCTGGTCTAAGGAGGTAAAGTTAGGTAAAAGATATACACTTGACATGGTTGAGTAGATTCATTTTATTTATAATTGAGAATATTAATTCCTAACTTGGTATTCGATATACCTTTTAGCCTAACTGTTCGGTATCAAAGTCCTTTCAAATGAACAAGGGTTTGCTTTTTGTTTAACATTTTATCTTCAAAGTCAATAACAATATTCTATTTCTTTAACTACTAGGCCTGTTTTCTCTGCAAATCATCTTCTAGAAATCAAACAAGATAAGACTAGTGCTATAATAGAAAAATCACTAATCATTAATAATTACAACGACATGTATACAAAACTAGGTAGAATACAACGAATAGTTAGAACCTTTTTCGCAATTTTCAGAGTTGTGTAAAGGGACTAGAGAAATTAATTAGTCCGATAATACTGGTATATCGTAATTAGAAAAAGGACAATAAATATTATGAGGAGTTAACACTGTGCTTAATCATCACTCAAAATCCAAAATTGTGAAGAAAAAAATTGCTAGTAATAAACAAAATTTCCGGAATTGTAAAATTGATGACTAACCAGGTGAATCAATCTCAGGAAGAACACGAACTCCATGGTCAAGCCCAAACTCCACAATGTTTCTAACATCATCAGGCGAATACACCATGTCACTATCATAAGCACCCTTATCAGCCAACCCAGGCTCAGATGGCACAACAAGAGGGAAAGATTGGGAGTCAGTTATATGCCAATGGAACACATTCACTTTGTTCATGCTCAGGGCCTCAATTGTCCTCATGATATCTCTCACTGGATAGTAGTTCCTTGCGGTGTCAAGCATGACACCGCGATGAGCGAATAGTGGGGCATCCCATACGTGAACCCCAACAGGAACACGTGTGGGAGTGCCCCATGCCAGCTGTGAGAATGTCTCCAGGCCTCTCATGGCTCCCCATGTTGTGGGAGCTGAGAGTGTTGCCCTGGAGGCATTCCAAGGAATTGAGAGCGTGTAGGACTCGTCGACGCCGTGGTGGAGTGAGGCGGAGGGGTTGGTTATGGTGATGGTGAGGGTGGAAAGCGGAGGGAGGTTTTTGGTGAGGTTTGTGGCTATGGGGACAAGCGGACGGTGGTGTTCGGTTTTGATGAGGTTGATGTAACGGTTGATTGCGGCGGAGAGGTGGTTGTTGGTGTGGTGGTTGACGGTAGTGGTGATGGTGAATGAAGGGTGGAGGAGGGTGGATTGATGAGGTGGGCCCCATGTGAGGTTTCTTGGTTTTGGCCACACGTTGATGTTAGTGGTTGTAACAGTTTTTGTTATGCTACGGTGATACGTTGCAACTACATTGGCAGTACTACTAGATAGACATAACATTAGAAGTAGAAGTGATGAGAGCAATGATTGAATAAGCATCTTGGGTTGTGTACTTTGTGGTAAGATTGGCTTGATTCTTGGTTATGTGATTGGGAATTTGGGATTGATATTAGGATGGGGTAGCATTAATATAGCACTATTATCGTACATGTGGCGAAGTTGACTTGAAGGGTGAAGACTTCTATCAGTTCTATGTGATGTGTTTCTCATGATGACAGAAATTCTGTAATGTTTGCGCATTAAAAATGTATTTTTATATTCGGATTTAACTAATGGTGATTGCGCATACAAATATTGGTCTCATAATAATTTTGTAAAAATACAAAAATTTAATTAATATGTGTCTTAATAACACATTAAAAATATATTAAAAAATTTAATTTTTGTATTTTTTCAGAAATAATATATATATACTAGTCAAACTTATTAAATATATTGTAAATGATGTCCATATGTGAGATAATAACTATCAGATAGTATAACTTGATTCCATTCTTTTAGTTAAAAATCTGATGAGAATTAATAGGAAAGTCCGAAAGGGAGAATGAGAATAGATAGGTGTCATGGAAGGGTCAGCATGTTTGAACAGCTAGTTGTTGTTTCGTTGCTTGTTGTTTGCTTCTTAATTGGACTCTGCGCAATAGACAAATGACGATTCTTTGCTTCAATTAGACAAGTCTATAGTCGTTTTGTGACATTGACTCGTGTGGAAAACTAAGAAGCATAGAATATATTCCATTGTAAGAAATAATAATGCATCCGGCGATAGCAGGCTCGCCAACTAATTAAAGTGGATCCGTTGGAAGATAAGAAGAGCAAAAGCTGTATTTATTTAGCCCAAAATTGTCACAAGAAAAAATCTGGCAGACAACATCAAAATCAGCTAATGAATTATAATTGGTAAGTTTTATTTTAGAATCTTGCTAATATATATTTTACAAGTATATTTGAAAAAAATTATTTCTAACTAATTTTTTCATATATAGAGGATAGATTACTTGTTCAATTGTTATTGGAGGAATTGGTTTATGTCATCATAGTTAATGTTAATTAGTAATTATCTTTTTAACATAGGTAATTAAACCAAATTACTAAATCATGGTAAACTCATTTTCCGAATTATAATAGTTTTCAAAGAGCGATCATTTTCAATTTTTTCAATTTTTCTACTCTACCTAATTGTTTTAATATGTTCCAGCCATAATAAAATAAAATAAAATCAAAAGCTAAAAATAAAATTAAAACAATTAAAAAAATGAAGTAGAAATTGAAAATGGCAAACACCTTCAAACGACGGAGATGTGTATAGTTTGAAACAGATACTTAATTAGTTATGATCAATATCTCAAAGATGTTCATCACTCCTATCCCTCTTGTTTTCACCATCAATTTTGTTTTTGTTTTTTTTTTTTTTTGGGGATTAGAACACGTTAAGAAAATTGGGTGGATTGAGAAATTAAAAAAATTGCAAAACGATACTTTTTAAAACTATTGTAATTAATTTACAAAATGGATATATCATGGTTTAGTGTAATTTTGTTTAATTAACTAAGGTCAGAGACGTGGTTAACATTAATTAGGATAACATAAATAAATTCTTTCAATAACAATTAAATAAGTTATAGAGGGTATTTAACCCTTTATTTTTGATAGAGTTGGCTACAAACCACCTTTAAAAAATATCATAAAAAATAAAAAAATATTTTACAAAAAAGTTGTTTACTTAATAGATAAACTTTTTTTAACTTTTCAATGCATTAACTAGATCAAAAAGTTAAAAATTTTCTATTATTATACTTTACTAAAAGTGCAAAAGTTCTCTACCCCGTTATTAATTATTCTTACCATTTTAATATATTTATGACAATGATTGACATTAATATTTAAATAATTATTATTAAAATAGTATTTGTATTTATTGGGGTAAAAAACCTAAATAAACCAATGAGAGAATTTTATTACCCAAATCAGTCAAAACAAAAAATTTTTCAATAATTCACCAACGAACAAACATATATAATTCGAATCAACATGATTCGAACTACAAAAGCAAGTAATTCGAAGCAACTTGATTCGAATTACCTTTGAAAGGAATTGCATGTAATTTGAATCAAGTAGATTCGAATTTTGGAGTGGTAAATCGAATTGACTCAATTCGAAGTAGTAAGAAAACGAGTCTCAATGTAGTTCGAATCATGTTGATTCGAATTATGTATAAATAGTTCGAATTAGGTTGTTTCGAATTAGTGTGTTCCAGACCTGTATATATATGTGATGAACGTGAGTTGTTCTCAATATTGAGGGGTCATATGGATGGTGAGGACAGTTTTATAGTGTTGGTCCACCACAGAGGATCGATTAAGAGGAAAACTCGGTCAGGTGTCAAGTTCACTGATAAGGATCCTCTCTGTATTATCGTGAGTTCTACGACGAGCTATGATGACCTTGCTAGGTCTGTATTGCAGAAACTTGGTCTGGAAGGTGTTAAACGGGTTAAGAAGTTTTTCTATCGCATTCCAATCATGGTGCTCCAAGATACCGTGAAGTATGATTGCTTCACGATCGGGAGTGATGAGGACCTGCAGGTCATGTTTCTTTGTCGCTGGCAGTTTCCTAAAGTGCGGACACCGAAGCTGTTGGCAAAGCTAGTTGATGTGGTGTCCAGCTCGGGGGTTCTAACCGGAATACCACACTTTAGCGACGGTTGCCGGTTCTAGCTCAAGTCCTGCCTTTGCATCTTTCGCAGTCCCTGCGTACGAGCCACCCGCCCCGCCTGTCGCCTCCCCTTCGTTCGCTGTTGATCTCAACGGCAGTGTTGGCGACGAGGTTGGAACAGCGGAACTTGTATCTACCTCTGTACATTGTGCTGCACCGGCTGGGGCTGGAGATGAATTGTTTGATGATGTAGAGGACGATGATGTCGAGCCGGATATGATTGCTGATGATAGTGCCGATGATATCAGAGCCAGTGATCAAGAAAGTCTGAATGGCAGTGATCTCATCTAGGAAATGCTCCCCACCGTAGTCCGTATCAAGAGTATCACCGGCAAGAAAGTCTAAAAACATGGTACCCGAACTCACCCAAGGTGTACTCTCCTGAAGCATCTAGTCATGACTGGGGACACCGACAAAGTAATCTCCGAATGGCCCCTCTCCTATTCCAGCGTCAACAGGTGCCGAAGGATCTCCCATACCAGACCCATACAACTGTCCACCAGCTCCGCCAGCATCGGGTATAACAACCCCCTGAGCAACCCCTCCTGGAGCGGCATCGTCACGAGGATCACCTCCGACGTGGTGGTCTGCAGGCCCTTTCCGTCTCCCCCCACGACCTCGTCGTCGACCTCGACCCCTACCTGCCTGGTCATCATCCTCTATAGCCTGGTCCAGCCACCTCCACTCCCGATCGCTACGTCGTGTCCCAACACGAACTCTCCTGTCAATCCGACGCCTATCAGGTACGTCATCGACTCGGTCCATGTCGGGAACTCTACCGACACCCCTCTGTGTCGCCTCCACTGGAATAGAAATGTCTCTAGGATCCCCATGTACATCTCTGGTGACAAGAACCTCTTTCCATGCTGACGCCACCAATCTAAGAAGTCATGTGAAGGACCCGGGTCGGCAACAACATCAAACCGAAGGACGTGGTCCGCACGTGTCTCCCAGTGAAGATGCCAGTGCTGCAGATGGTGCGGGAACCAACGATCACCCCTTCTACCATCCTTCGACATCAAGAAGTTGATATTCAGGACGGGACGGGGACAAGCCTGTACGCCTCCAAACTGAGGTAACACCCTATCAACCTGGTGCCACTCAACCACCGCGAAATATATCAGCGACGTCACAGAACGCCATAAGGTCGTATGACGAGGCTCCAACACCTCCGAATGGATAACCTGGAGGACGTCGGGTGTGCTATATGGCATCCATATAAACTGAAAATTTAATCACGAATACATTAGAAGAGAAATTTAGCTATAAATAAACTTACGTTGACTAGGCAAATGTTTTATGCATACTTACATCCCTAGTCTGTAACATGTCGATCCTCAACCGAGTCATCTACACCCGAGGTCCCTTCTCGCTAACACCAGGATTGTAACCTGACCACCTGCAAAGGTCGTTAAGATACGAAGTCAGAAATTAATGTGACAAACTAGTATAAAATTTCAGGCGAGAACTTAAATTCATAGAATAAGTAAACATAATATAATGACATAGTCGTACTTGGATGCCAAGGGCCAGCTAAACGTATCATACCCATCGGGCCAAAATCTAGGAAACCACCAAAAGATCCAAGACTGAAGTAACTGTAATGGCCCAGCTAATTTCACGACATGTCTGTTGGCCACTCGGCACATACATTGGTACAACCATGCAAGTGCCGCCGACCCCCAACTGTAGCCGCCCATCTCCTCAAGCCTAGCCACGTACGGTAGCCATCTGATGTGAATACGATTGCCTGACTTGTCTGCAAATAGCTGCGTGCCCAACAACATCATGATATAGGCACGGGCAAAGTGCCTAACTGTCGCCTTATCGGCCCCCTCGGGGCACTCTCCAAAGGTCTCCTGGAACCAGCTGCAGTTCACAGCGAACTTTTGAATTTGGCTCGGGGGAGGTAACACACCGAGTAACTCCTGGAACCACTGCCAAGCTGGCCAGCCACCCTGTATATATACGTGAAAATTCGTAAGGCAACCGCTGACGTAATGTCCGTCCACTGGCAAACCCAACTGGTAGGCCACGTCCTGAAGTGTGATGGTACACTCCCCGAAAGGCATGTGGAAAGTGTGCGTCTCCGGACGCCACCTTTCGATGAATGCACTCACAAGCGGCTCGTCTAGTCGGAACCATCTGTCGTTCAGTCTCGCAAGATGGTATAATCCATCCATCTGCAAGTACGGAACGTACCGCTCATCGAGCTGCATTCCCTGCTGGCGCCGCATAGTCGATATGCAACGCCGGGGCTGCGCAATACACGGACCACATGATTAGAACAAATTCAAAAACCGGTTATAAATACAAACCAGGACATAAACAGCTAATAAAGCGCTAACATAAACCATCAATAAAACTGCATGCAAAACCTCTTATATAAACCACTAGCAACACCACTTTAATAAAGCACTAGCAATACTGCTTCAATAAAACATTAACATAAACTAACAACAAAAATCACTAAATAAAACCATAAAAAAATCGCATAGAAAACAACTATACAAAACTGCATGCAATACCACTTATATAACCACTAGCAATACCACTTCAATAAACCATTAACATATACTAACAACAAAAACCACTAAACAAAACCATCAACAAAACCGCATAAAACCCCACGATACAAAACCGCATGCAATACCACTTATATAAACCACTAGCAATACCACTTCAATAAACCATTAACATATACTAACAACACAAACCAATAAACAAAACCATCAACAAAACCACATAGAAAACCACTATACAAAACCGCATGCAATACCACTTATATAAACCACTAGCAATACAACTTCAATAAACCATTAACATATTCTAACAACAAAAACTACTAAACATATACCACTAACAAAAACCATTAACCTCGTCGTTGATCACCCCGGCGATATGAGCGACTCCATCCAAACGATACAGCCTTCCCGGATCGTCCCCCATCTCGTCAATATGCCTCTCGAGTTCTTGCCCGAACAGATTCTGGGTCGTTTTCTCTGGAATTTGGTGGGGTATGAGGAAGGAAAACTGATTCGAATGAGCTTGGTTCGAACTCCTTATATAGGCAACTCACTAGTAATTCGAATCAACTTAATTCGAATTACCTCATGTCACCAACATTGAATAATTCGAATCAACATGATTCGAACTCCCTAAACTCACGTTACCCTATTAATTCGAATCAATATGATTCGAACTCCCTAATCTCACGTTACCCTAGTAATTCGAATCAAGTCACTTCGATTTACTCCTCTCTAATTCGATACTAGTTGATTCGAATTACATGCAACACCTTTTATACCTAGTTCGAAGCAAGTTGTTTCGAATTACTTGCAATCTTGATTCGAATCTTGTTGATTCGAATTACATTATTATGGTCATTGGTTGATTGCTGAAAAAATTTTGGTTTTTGGCTGATTTGAGTAAATATTTTTCCAGCCTGATTTATTTAGGTTTTTTACCCTATTTATTGCTTAAAATTTATTCCATTTATTTCTCTTTTTTCTCGTCACAGTTGCTTTATAATGATTCAATTTAAAAATTATTTTATGTTTATATCTGTGCATATATTTTAAATGAACTTTAAATACTAGCTTTTTTAAATAAATATTTATTTATGTCTAAATCGTTCATTTTGGTTTCAACTAAGAGTTTAATTTGTAGATTAAACATTTTAATATATTTTACATTAGTATATATTTTGGATGCTCATTTTTTTTATCTCCAAAATTCATTCAAATAAGATAAACAACATTATTATTACTCTCACCAATATGTATGTTTGCTATGCTACATTAAAATCACGTATCTCCAAAAAAACTGTAATTAAATTTGATAATAACATAATTCAAGTGTCACACAAATGAAATGCTAGACACAAAAATCGTATAACATCCGATATTAAATGTTTGGAACATCTAAAAGATATCAATAATAATATCCAAATTATCAAATTGCACAATTTCTTTAATTTTTTCATTTTTGTTTTACAGATGACCTAGTTTTTTTTTTTCAAATTAACTGAAATTAAGTTGGTATTGTCAAAGAAGTGCTAAAATTTTTTTATGAATTTTCAGAACAAAAAATCAACTTCAATAAGTCATGCATTTTCTTTTTTAAAAATGTAAACCACAATATCAGAGAAGAACTTAGCCGGGAGCTAGAGATACCTCTCGTTAGCAATTTAGAAAAAAATATTTAGGTGTTTCGTTGATCCATAAAAAATATGATAAACAATATTTTAAGCATATCATTGACAAGATGAAAGTCAAACTCTCTAGTTAAAACATTTACATAGTTAAATAAAATCAGAAAAACCTTTACTCAAATACACAAATCAGAAAGTTGTTACGTGTTTGTACAAAATGCATTATTATGTAAACTATGGGAGTCAACCACAGTTTCTCGTTTGTACATAAACCGTGGCTGGCAGGAACGGATTACGTGTTGAAACAAAATGACCATAAACCGTGGTAGACTACCACGGTTTATAAATGCAAGAAAATCTTCATAAAACCTTGCTGCCAGCAACGGTTTATGAAGGAATGGTAAGTGGCATAAATCCTTGTAGCCTACAACGGTTTATGAGGAGGGAATATCTATATATATGTGGGTGAGATTCAACCTGCATTAGAGATACATTTTTACATATATTTTTAAAATATAATATAGATACATTTTTAATTATATTAATACGTCTGAATTCACAATATAAGAGTAACTTTTGTGAAACACGTTGAAGAGGATAAAAGTAAACGATGTTCTTTGATGTTTGACAACTTTTTTTT